>NC_090265.1:732324988-732628018 GCF_040414725.1 Anabrus simplex
GATGGTGAGATGCACACAAGTAAATATGGTATTTAGTAAGCCCTATTCACATTTGCAGTCATCTTACTAGGTCATGTTTATTATCTTGCCAAACAGATGTTAAGTACAGGCCAACCGGACAGCAGTGGGAACTGAAGTCTCAACCTTCCAGTTTGGCATCAGATGCTCTAGTGGTTAAGCCATGGTGGATTAATTTCCTATTAAACCAAGTACAGTAAAATCTCGTTAAGACATTTCTGCAGGGAACAATAAAAAAGAATGTGTTAAGCGAGAGAACGTACTACTGAATGTACGAATAGAAACTATCAAACAGGAATATGGAAACACTGGATATGATTTTTTTTTTTACATAAGGGCATCTTACACTGTGTATTTGTGGGTACAGTTAAAAACCATATCTAACATTTCCAAAGATGAGGGGAAAGTATTAAAAGGTGTGAAAAACACGAGAGAACAAATATGAAAACTTTTTCTGCTGGGGCTTATAAAATAACAAGTGCTCTGAAAAGTGTGAAAAACACCAAACAACAAATATGAAAACATGTGCATCAGCCTTTAATTTTGCAGCAGTAGGTTATTAAACATTATCTTCTGGTCACACTTTTAGACAATGAATTGGAGGTTACATTTGATCATGTGCAACTGTCAAAATGATTTTGGCCACCATTTTGACCAACTTGAGTGGTTGAGTCGAAACTTGAAGTTGCAAGTTCACGACTTGTGACCTCTGCGTGCTTTAAGATGCGGATGCCAGTCTACTTTCTGACAGATTTTAATTTTGTCTTAGTAAGGAATTTCATGATTTTTCTGTATCCGTAGAGTAACTAGGCTATCACAAGACAAATATGCACCACGCTAGTCAACTTCACACGATTATGTTCCTAATCCAGACGTAGGCTACCGTATCACGTGACTGAACTTCAGTGTACCATTCACCACAAAATAAATTTCTAACTTCTGAATGGAATGTGCAATAGAAGCACAAACAGGCTCACTGTGTTATTCAGCAATCTCGCTGCTAACCGGAAAGCAAATCTGAACATTCCTGAGGCTAACAGCTTGCTCCTCGTAGGTACAACCTGTCCTGTAAATTTCAGGAATTTAAGGCTTTTTACTGTAATCATGCAATGGGGACGGCTTTTACCCGAGTTGGAAATCATGTTCCTTTCACAAGAGATGACAAATAACATTTCCAGGGCTAGGAAAAATGTGATCGTACTAAGCAGTAATAACGAAAATTTGTGATGCGATATGTGAAGTATTTTTATATACATTTAGTACTGTGAGAATCGGGACTTTGATTTTACGACATTCTAAGCGGGAAAACTTGTCAATGAGGAACGCACTAACAAGGTTTCACTGTACTGAACATCTCTTTAGCATGTACTACATGCCTAAGCTGAAAGTCTATTTCAATTACCATTAATTATTATTATTGAGATGGAAACGAGGGATAATTTTTAAATTATGAAGGATGAGGATAATATGAGTACAACAATAACAATCATCGTCATCCCCAAGATAATTAAAACACTTATGGTTGACATGAGAAATCTTACATTGTCACTTTAAGTAGGTCTTCACATATAAAATCTCAAATTCTGTCTGTCATTCACAGCGATATTGAGGAAACGAGAAGGTTTCAACAACTGAAATTAATACCAGGTAGAGATTGTTCGGTATATCTGTCGGCATGATGTCGAACTAACTTCAGTTGCCTTCCACAGATATATTTGAGGGACTTACCAGTTATGACTTACTAGAACAATGCAATGATGACCATCATACCTGAACTGTTCAGTGAAAAATACTATCTTTCATTGAGATGAATTAATCTGTTTCTTTTTTTTTCTCTTTCCATTCGAAGCTTATCTGTAACGATAAGCACGTGATAAAACAGCCCACTTGGTGGCCATGGTCGTTAACACACCACCGTGATTAACCAGTTTGAGTCCCATTTGTTGGAAATATTTTTACAATCAGAACGTTAGTCGGCAGGGTAGGGGAGGTGGTGTGGTGTTACAGCATTTCTAATCACCAGAATGCATAAATTTGAAACCTCTCTGCAGTGCTCAGAATGAGTGACGGAATATGACACTGTTGATCACGATTCATTTTGGACAGTTGTGCGTGTACGCAGATCCGTAGATGTCAAGGTACAACTCCGAGCTACAATATGCTTTATAAGGAAATACTACAATACCTGTTTCGATTCCATATGAATGCCGTATAAAACTTGGGAAGTGTAACTTTTATTCATAAGATATCATCGTTGAAGAAAGCAAACCTCGTATCTCACAGTGCTCTTCCTATCCATTATCTTTCTTAAGACTGGTCTCGCCTCCCAGCCACATATGGATCCATCAGAACAATTTTCGTTGCGTTCATTTTCTTATGCATATGTATAAAGGAAAATGAACCGAACTGTAGGGATGTGCGGTAAATTTACTCACTCCTACAGTATTTCCCAAGAGAGGTTAACGTCTTTGGCTTTCTCACCATCTAAAGGCGTACCAATCTTGCCTTTCAAAAGTAATGATTGACTTTAATTCAAATCAAAAGAGAAGACTTCATTTTGTGTACAAATACGATGTGGTCAGATTATGTTAAACAAGGAAAAGTTAAGTTTTTTTGGTCCATGTTCTCCACTTGATTCTTACTTTTACGGATAAAAATAGGCTGAGTAACAAATACCTTCGAATTAGATCTACTTTTTAATTCTGTGTGAATGTTCTATACTTTACAGATGTTTGCTTATTAAAGTTACAGTAGAACCTCGCTTAACCGAAATGCTCTGGCAAAATTGTATTTTAATATTTTGTTTTTAGCCTCTCTTTCTTAGCCGTCGATATTAGTGATTCTGTTGCTATATGTCACGAGAGCTACTAGGCAAATCCTATTTTTATATTACGACTTATACCAGAATGCACGTGTAGCATAAAACAAACAGTTTCTTGCCCTCTAGTTCGTTCCATGATACATTTTTTTCTTGAACAAGCAGGAATTATTATTACTGTATTATTATTATTATTATTATTATTATTACTGTATTCTTAGTCATGAAGATTATGCAGACGACTCCGACCTTGACAATAGCAGTTCTGAGAATCGAGTTACAGCAGATGATGGATTTAATGCATTGGAGGTAAGATTGATGTCGAATTTTTATTAAAATACAGTACCACACGCTTTAATTACAGTACTGTAATAAAATTACTGTACACAGTATTCAATTTAGCAGTAACAGAAAAAAATATGTTTAAATTATTTCAGATTGCTTTGCGCTTTCTTGAACAAAGCAATGAATCTCCACCAGCTGATGTATTGTTGATTAAACGGTGGCGCGACAGCGCTGCACCAAGAAACTTTAGAAGAAAATCGCTGATTTATACAATGAGTGACATTATGTAAACATTTTAATGTCAATATACAGTATGCACCTTTGCTTAACAGGGTTTATGAATTTTTATTTCGACATTTAACTTCAGAAAATGTTTACCGCGAAAAACCGCATCAACCGAAGTGGTTCTGCCCCCTTTATTTAGGATAAACAGGGTTCTACTATATTAATATAGAATATTAAAGGAAAGATAGAGAATATGAGCAATAATTTTGTGGTCGTAAATTGCTCGCAAATGGGAATACACATGGAACTCCCCCCCTCTCTCAATCAAAATGCTCAAATTATGTCTGTGTGTATATATGTGGGATGATTTCTCCCCTTCTCTGACAATGTCACATCTCTGTTCTGTTGGTAGTTTCTTCATGATTGGATACAAGGTCGTAGTATTAGCCACTGGTAGGCTAATTCTGTACGTCATGTTCGATAAGTTATAGCCCTTAGAAGTACACAGGATTTCTAGGAATTTGCCTAGGGAAGTAAGCTCGTAAATTTCCCTTGTCTCGAAGCTCTTCCTGGTATCATGAAATCTTTGCCAAGTCCCTTAGACTTGCTTCCGTAATACCCTATCTTAAGAAATAATGTATTCAGTTTTGTTTCAACGTAAATAATATGAGCTCACCGGACAAAAAATTAGTCACTTGTGGAAAAATCATTAGAAGCATCATTTAATACTGTGCTACTCTGCCTCTGAACTTGATAACCGCCTTGATTCGGTTAGGAAGGGAGTCCACAAGGTTGTGCAGGTACATCGCATCCAGGTTAAGCCACTTGCTGAGGAATAGATTGCGCAGTTCCACCAAATTGCGGGGATGCTGATGTTGGCATTTTACCCACTGTTCCAACATGTCCCACACATTTTCAATGGGTTCAAGTCGGATGATTTTACAAGCCATCTGAAGTGTTCATAAAACCAGTCACATATGCTTCCAGCCTGATGAACTTTGCTGTTGTCATCTTGAAAAATTGGGGTATCAGTAGCATACTCATCATGCATATGTTGACTGAGAGGTAACACGTGATCATCCAGAATGTTTAAATTAAGATGCCGGTTCAGGTTAGTGGTCACTTCAGTGAGCGGGCCCAATCCCCAATATGAAAAACACCTCGAAACATCACAGACCCACCTCTGGGTTGAACCTGACCTTGCGCACATCCAGGATGAAATGCTTTATTTGGCCTTCAGTGCACTCGACGATGTGCTTCATTGAAATACAGGCAAAAACATGATTTGTCACACCACATTACGTTAAGCCAGTTCCACGTGTGATGATTTCTAGCCCATTGAAGACGCGCAGCTTTATGTGCCTGTGTGGACAATGGCCTCTTGCGAAGTGACGGACTCCAAATGTTCATTGCATGCATTTCCCGTTGCAATGTTCTCTCGCTAACAGGTTGGGATGGACCTTAATTCACTGACTGCAGCAATTCCTGCCGGGTTTGGAATCGATTTTGATTCACAAGCCGTGAAACCTGTTTCTGGTCCCTCTCGGTCAGGATCTACCCATGTTGACGTACAGTGTCCGCTTGAACCATAAATGTCTCACTGATCGCTACTGCTTTATGCTCACGTAGAGGCAGTGCATGTGTGGTTGAGCATGGGATTCGTTCGCTGCACCATCTGTACAGGCTTAACGATCCATCTTTGCGTGTGCACTAGGTGACTAATTCTTTGTCCAGTGAGCTTACAGTTGAAAGAAATGATATGGAACATATATGAATGAATTAATTAATTAGGCCTACCCTACATATTAAAAATGGAACACAGTTACATAAAGAACAATAATCATAGTAAATTACATTTTATACAATTCTGGTCATCTGAAATGACTTGGCTTGTTTCACTCGTGCACTTTCGTACAGTGTTTCTTCTTTCATAAACTCTTTTTAGCATCCCCCATTTGTCACTCTTCCAGTCCACCTGATCTTTTCCATCCTCTACTCCACCCCCCACCCCCGTTTCTGCTCATCTCCCTTCCTTATTGCCCAAGTCATAACACTGTCATCATCATCATTTCCCATTATCCTGCTGTAGCCAGGTAGGGGCAAATATGGTTCCTCTCCCCTTACTTTGGTCTTTCCACCACTCCTCCTCCAACACTGTGTCCCAGTCCAGGTTTCTTTCTATAATACTGCATTGGATTGTGTCCTTCCATCTCAGTCGTGGTCTTCCGCAGCCTCTCCTTCCTTGCATTTGCATTTCCATCACCTTTTTTGGCATTCTTTCGTCACTCATTCACTTTATGTGCCCGAACCATCTTAATCGGCTCTTCTCTATTCCATCATTCATTTTTTCCACTGCAATTTCTTCCCGGATTTTCTCATTCCTTATTTTGTCTCTTCTACTCTTCTGTATCATACTCCTCAAGAACTTCATTTCTACTGCCTGTATTAGACTCTCATCCTTTGTCATTGTCCATGTTTCTGCTCTGTAAGTTGTTGGGTACGTAATACATCTTGTACATAGTTTCCTTTGCTTCCATTGGCACATCTTTGTCCCATAACATGTTTCTTACACTATAATAGAAACAGCTTCCAGCTTGAATCCTCTTACTAATTTTAGCATCCAGGTGAGCATTCTCCATTAATTCACTCCCCGGGTATTTGAACGTCTGCCATCCATTACTATTGTAAACAGGATTGATGGTAGAACACTTCCCTGTCTAGTGATTTTGAACCAATTTGTCCTGCCAACTTGTGTTTGAATGCAACTACAACATTCCATGTACATTGCCATGATCATTTTTATTAATCCCTGACCAATTCCTTTTTGCACCAGAGTTTCCCAAACTTTATGCTGGGGACACTGTCGTGTGCCTTTTCAACGTCAATGAATGTCATCACCATATCATTTCCATACTCCCATTTAGTAGTCTCATAATGAAAATGGGCTATATTGTTGACCTTCCACTTCTGAAAACAAACTGATTTTCCTGTATCTGATGTTCAACCATCAACCTTACCCTACTTTCCAGTATCCTCTCCATTATCTCACCAACATGGGATATCAGAGTAATTCCCCTGTAGTTCTTCAATACTTTCTTATCACCTTTCTTGAAAATTGGGATGATTATTCCTTTTTGCCAATCCTCAGGTACCTCCTTATTCTCCCAGACACTCCTGAGAACTCAATATGTCCATTGCAGGCTTACAGCTCCAGCTGACTTTATCATCTACACTGAAATTTCATCTACTCCAGCAGGTTTTCCATTCTTCATCTTAATTACTGCCATTTCAATGTCATTCATTGTAATTTCCTTTATCCATTTCTTCATCAATTAATTGCCTTTCCTGGTGGTCCATTGAATGACTGTCATTATTTCTCACATTCAGCAACTTCTGAAAATACTCTCTCCATCTTGTTCTTTCTTCTGGCTTTGTTAATATTATGCCGTCTTCATCCTTCACAAATCTGGTGTTTACTTGATCTTTCTTTTTGTTTCTTAAGATACCATACAAGCATTTCTTGCTGCCCTGCATATAATCTCTCAGTTTCTGCATGAAATTCCTCTTCTTCCTCCACTACTTTCTTGACCAAATTCTTTGTCTTCACATATTTTTTTCTACTTTCTTCAGTCTTAGATTTTTTCCATGCCATTTTCTATTCCTTCACTTTAATCTTTACCCTATCATTCCACCAGTGTCTCTCTTTGTCTATTTCCTGATGTTCTACCACATACCTTTTCTGCACATCCAACCAGTGCTTCCTTAAATCTTTTCCATTCATCTTCAACATTCCTCATATCTGTCCTGGATACCAAGGGTATTATTTTCCTTTAAATTATTCTTATATGCTTTTCTCCTTCAACTTCCATACTTTAATTCTTTTCTGTCTTCTTAATGGGGGTTTTTCAGTCTTTCCCACTTTCAGTTTTCCTATCACAACTCTATGATCTCCACCAAAGGCTTCTTCAAGCATGGCTGTAACATCTAAAAGGTTCTTCCGGTGTTCTTTCTCGATGATTATATAATCAGTCATGGTCTTTGTTCGTCTGTCTTCCCAACCATACCTTGTAATCTTCCGACTGTTCTTCCTAAACCAAGTGTTTCCAGCAATCATTTGGTTCCTCATGCAAAAATCCACCAACAACTTGCCTTCTGGATTTACATTTCCATATCCAAAGGGCCCTACAACATCTTCCTTTCCTTGTCTTTCCTTCCAACTTGTGCATTTAGATCTCCCATCAATAGCACTTCCTTATCTTCTATGTGTCTCTCCACTTCCTCTAAAAAAGTCCTGTAGATGTTCATCTATGCAACCCGTTTGTGGGGCATACAACTGGAATAGATCTTTCATGCCATTTTCAAACTGGAGTCTCATCACCATCATCTTATCCCTGATATATTTTGTAGACTCCACATATTCTTGGATGTTTTTTCTTCTTCTTTTCTAAGTATGATGACCACTCCATTCTTTGCTTCAGGTCCTCTGCTGTAATACAGCCCGTATCCTTTCAGAGAAATCTCTGCCGTACCCCTCTTCTTGGTCTCCCACAGTCCAAGTATGGTTATATATTTTTCTTTCGTGAAGTCAACCAGTTCTTCTGTCTTTCCCGTCAGTGTCAGGACATTTACTATCGCAGTCTTGATGTACTTTGGTGCTGGTTGCCCACTTCTCACAGTTCACCCAGCACCCAAAGAGCTGCGTGTCGCTTTCACCAGGGGACGCCCTAACCTTTTCCGGGGCACCATATCTGCCTTATCCATATAGGCTATTGTTACGATGGGCTCGCCATACCCAAAGGCATTTTATACCTACTGCCAGGTTCAAACTTAGGTCGTCCCTAACATGGAGACAGACGCCTTTCTTAGCTGCTCCTCTGGAGTACAGATGCTACGGATTTGCTCCTTCTGCCATCTCCACCATACCGAAGTTCATCTTCTCTGCCATAGATGCCGTTAAGGACTTCACCCATAACCCAGGGCAGGGGCCCTCTATATTTATGACCCCTGGAGAGAGGGTGTCCCAGTATTTTAAAACCCCCAGGAATTGGGCTACACTGTATAGAGCCTAAATCACACAAAGTACTATGCTAGTCTTTTTTTATCAAACCTCTTTCTAAATTACTGTAAGTCAGCCTGCCATTTCTATTAAATGCTCACCGGGCGAGTTGGCCGTGTGGTTAGGGGCGAGCAGCTGTGAGCTCGCATACGGGAGATAGTGGGTTTGAATCCCACTCTCGGCAGACCTGAAGATGGTTTTCCGTGGTTTCCCATTTTCACACCAGGAAAATGCTGGGGTTGTACCTTAAGGCCACGGCCGCTTCCTTCCCATTTCTAGGCCTTTCCTGTCCCATCGTCGCCATAAGACCTATCTGTGTCGGTGCGACGTACAGCAAATAACCAAAAAAACCAACTATTAAATGTTCCATTGGCTCTAACTACTACAAAATTTGTCAGAATCTTTACAAGGATGAAAACCTTAACACCTTACATATATAGACAGGAGGTATGTATCCACAGATCTTCAATGATAAAGATACTAAGAAATTTCAGACTGCATTGCAAATTGCCGTTTACAATTAGAACAGGGTTAAGATTGGGAGATGGTTTATCACCATTGCTTTACAGCTGTGCTCCAGAATACGTGATGAGGGAATGGGTACAACGACAATCCTAAGACAATAATAATTGGAACCAAGAAAGATCAAATAAACTTAACCCTCTTGCTCTCAGCTTATATACAGGGGTTTGCTTGAAGCAGCTCAAACTAATTTCTGTGATTTTGCAATCAAATTACAAAAAATCAACACAAAGTTTAACACGTTCAGTATTAATATAAAGTAAATCACACCAGTATAGGAAACTATGAGAATTCCAGAAATGAATTTACCTTGGACGTATTATGGTTCATTGTGTGGGTTACTGTAGTCACGTCCTAGTTTGTGAACCATGAGCAACAGCTGAGTGGCCTAGTAAGTGGTCCTGAGAATCGGGATACACCAAAGTTAATAAACAATGTTGACGAAACAAAGTTAATAAACGATGTTAACATTGTGTCCACACCAAATAAACTTTTGTTAACAAACTTCTTTAACATTGTGTCCAAACCAAAATATCTGTTTGTAAGGTTACAATGGATAGGGTCAGGAAGAAGAAAATACTTACAGCTGCATCTTTCATTATTTTAATGAGTGCAATTAGAGAAAAGTGCAGATGCAAAGTGTGACAAAGAAAAATATTGGAAAAGCATTCAGAATTAAGTTTGGAGAGGACACTTATGTCAGAACTTTTAATTCTTGATGCAGCAGGCTTTCAGAATTTTCTGAGAATGTCTCCACATGACTTTCAGTTCTTGTTGACAGTAATTGGGCCTGAAATTGCAAGAAATGATACAAATTATCAGAATGCCATCTCCATTAATGATAGGCTTGGTATAACTTTAAGATTCCTAGCAACTGGTGACTCCTACACTTCACTTATGTATTTGTCTAGAGTATCAAAACAAGCAATTTCAGTTATTGTGCCTGAGGTTTGTGAAGCTTTATACAAAAACTCAAGGAATTGGTAAAGGTAAGAAACAAATATAATATTTATGTAATCTATTTAGGCTAGTATTATTCTGATTATACACAAGTGGTTATGGAAGGTTAGGTTATTCAGTGAGGAGCGAAACTGGAAATTACTTAATTATATTTACCACAATCCACTTTAAAAATAAGTTTAATTCACCATATATATGAAGGGGTTAAAGGTATAGTGGTGTAAGTCACTTTATCATCGTTTTTAGGAAATGAGCATAATGCGAAAGGTATTGTAGTTAATTCAGTAGACAAGTTTTTGTGATGGTATTGTTTTAGAGGTACTACGTAGGTCCAAACTTAGGGATTAGGCTTGATTTGAAATTTTTTTTGCTCAAAAGTTGTACCTCACGCACTAACCAAAGTCACTTGCACCACTGTGCCTTACCAAAGCCTGTGACATACACCACTGTATGACCTAAAACCAAAGACTTACACCACTATGGACATCAACAAAATGATGTAAAGTTGACTTGCACTTCTCAAACACATTTTTATTGAACATTACACAAAGTATAAGAATAATACAAACAATTTAATTTTTTATCACGAATGGAGTCTTAATGTTTTTAACATGGCAATACGGATTCAGTCTATTTCATCAGGATATGTGGTTTCCACAATTTCCAGAGGTCCAACATCTACAAGCTCCTCACCTTCTTCAATAGTGGTTCACAGGGAAACGAAGAATTCATGTTTCACTGGTGGAATGTATGGCAGAAGATCAAGCATATCTTTCTTTTTAGCCTCGGTAACAGGCCTTCCCCTTGGGTACAAAACATCTTGAGAAACGTTGGCCAGAGAATGTCGCCTACCGGGCTTTGCTGCCTTTAGATTTAGTTTAGAAAATGGGATATCCTCATTCACAGTTTCTTTGTAGAAGAGAGTGTAAGGTTGATCTTTCAAAATTCGTATCCATTGAATTTTCAACCAATTAACAGCAATGTTGTTCTCATTTTTCTTTCGTCGCGTGATACAACTTTCCAACTTTGCAACAGATTTGAAATCCTCTCGGCTCATTTTCGTCACCATGAATGGATTGTTCCTTCGGCACTTCATTATGATACTGTACCAGTCGTCTGCAGTATAAATGGACTTGTTCTTTGCGTACGATTCAATTGATCCAAATTCAGCGTCGTTGGGTAGAAAAGAGTGGCCACTTACCATAAATTTGTGATCGATAATTTCTGCATTGCTTTGAGGGCCCTGTATGTACTTCATGAGGTACAAGGAAAACTTAATATTACGGTTTTGGCCCGTGCATGCGTCACTGTACAACACTATGTGCCTAGCAGATGACGCTCTTGCTGCAAGATGTTTGACGATACAGGAACCAATCTCTTGAGACCCACGAGAAGCGATCGTTTCATCCCAGCAGAACATGAAGCCTAAACCTGTTCCAAGTTCATGGCAGCCAAGGTTATAACAATACATATTCCGCTTATAGTAAGCCACGGACGTCGTCAAAACAGGAAATGGCAAAGCCTTTTCGAGGTCGAATGTCAGACCATAGAAAGATTCGTCTTCCCGTGCTTTCACTTTGTCCCGATCTCTAGCCTCTCTCACCTTTTCGGCATTTCTGAGGTGTGATTCTTTTTCAGCCTTCAGCTTTGTAGATTCGTCTTCATCTTCACACACTTCAATCTTCTTGTCAAGCACATCGCATCTGGTGCACGTATCTTTAAGAGGCCGGTGGAAATGCAAGTTGAACTCATTGCTAAAGGTTCGACGGTAGATGGCTTCAGAAACAGGAATATCACCTTTTTCCGTGCACTTTTCTTTGTACAGTTCATACATTGTACGTACATTCATGTCAGGAGGAAGGTATTTCCTGTTAGGGTTCTCTGATCTACTGTAGTGCGATTGATACGATGGGAAAGATGCTATGTGGTCACGCACACCATTCATGGCAGCCTCCGGTGTTTTATTTTTGGGGGGATGGCGTCCTCGGCCATCACTTCCTGGTTGTTGACCCTCTCGTACTTTTTGTATTGCCCTTGTCATTCGCCCATCCGAAACTTGGAGTGTTTGTAAGAAAAAACGCTTGCACACAGTAACGCTATTGCCTCTGACTTGGAATCTGAAGCTGTTTGAAACAGACTTTGCATTTCTCGTTGAATTTCGTGGGCGTCTTACATTAGGTTTCTGTTGCACAATCAAACCACATAAAAATACGTTTTGTTCAGAAAAACTGCTTAGCTTCCAAAAGGTGTCGAAAATTTCTCGCCTCGCCACTTCAGGTACGTTCTCCACACACTTTTTTTTACATTTACAATCAAAGTTCTGATACAGCTTACCGGCCACTTCTTTTCCTCTAGAGGACACGTACGGGAGCCCTGAATTTCGTGCTCGCTTTCGCTTTTGAGCTTTACTTTCGTGTTTTTGTCTTCTCCTCGTTCTCGGGTGAGCGTTTTCTCGATTCTCAGAAGTTCCAGCAGTAGGAAATTCGCTGGAATGGTTGCGCTGGCGTCCGCCGTCTACCTCTGCATCTCCTTCTGATTCTGAAACAACAAACATCTTGTTACACTTACTACCGAAATAAAAAACTGCAGGGGAAGCTTCGATTCAGCATTCAAAATTACGTGAAAAACGATACTCAACACGACCATTTTCAATAATCACAGAAAATTCACTAAAAACATCACTCTTCATGCATTTTTCTCCATTTTTCCTTTCTTTTTTTCCGAACCGATTACAAAGGTGTATTATTCAGGGAATAGTAGACCAAAAGGACCTAAGGCATAATCTAATGTAAGTACTTGCTAAAAACGTTGCAACAAAATAGGTTAGTAGGTGAGTAACTGAGAGGTTAGAAGGTGAATAGTACTTACCATCATCTGTTTCTGATGTGTTTTCTCCTTGTTCACGCTCCCATTCATCACTGGACTCCAGCTCATCCAACGGATCACTTAAACTTATTTCAGAATCCATCGTTTCTTTGAGTATTCACGCATGCATTCAACACTCGATGAACATCGCGGAACAATTACAACCACACTGGTGTAAGTCTGACTCACACCACTTCAGTTATCAGCAAAACAGATGATCCATTACCAGTCTAACTTGTGCTGCCATCTAACGACGAAATGAGTGAAGCTCTGACTTACTCCACTTTTTCTATGAACAGTTTTTTATTTCTACATCGCCTTTCTGTGCCTAAGTCAACTTCTACCGAAAATTGACTTACACCACTTTGACTTTAACCCCTTCATATTAAAAGTACATTAAAATATTACTAAAACATTACAACCGGGCGAGTTGGCCGTGCGCGTAGAGGCGCGCGGCTGTGAGCTTGCATCCGGGAGATAGTAGGTTCGAATCCCACTATCGGCAGCCCTGAAGATGGTTTTCCGTGGTTTCCCATTTTCACACCAGGCAAATGCTGGGGCTGTACCTTAATTAAGGCCACGGTCACTTCCTTCCAACTCCTAGTCCTTTCCCATCCCATCGTCGCCATAAGACCTATCTGTGTCGGTGCGACGTAAAGCCCCTAGCAAAAAATAAAAAATAAAAAAAATTACAATACAAAAATAAAACTACCGTACCTTAGAACATAGCTAGAAGAATACAAAATTAAGAATACATTATAACTTGCATTACACCCGTACATACACTTCCAAACTCGTGCTCTCAATCCCACACTTTCCCCCACTCACTCACACTCACCCACACTCGCAATCCTACTCAACCCCACCCTATACTACACCAAGATGTGTAACATTTCACATTGAGGATGTACAAGTGGACTTCGACCGTGATGATACCTCACAACGCAAAAGAAAAAAGGAAAAGGACTGGTAAAAGCACTGATGATATAAAATCAGAGGCTTACAGTGCATTTCAGCAAGTGGCACAAGCACCAGCGACACCAGATGATGATTTTGGTGTGTTATATCATATATATGTTACCACATGTGTCTTTGATGTGAAATGTTACACGTTATGGTAAATGATTACAATACAAAATTTTTAAAAATTACTACATAACAAGAATAGAAATACATTAAAACATAGCAGAATAATTACAATTAAATATACAATTAGAATATAGCATAAAAAATACTTCACATTATGAAGTTTGTTCACTTGGAATTTCTAATAATATAGCTTCACCACCTTCATTAGGAAATTGTTCCATTGACGCTTTAAATATTATATTATGCATTTCAAACTTCACTCTTGCCAGAAGATGAGGATTGTTTTTAAATTGGCGCAGTTCATTGCCAATGAAACGTCCATACACATCAAAATCATCCTGGCGCTAGTGCCACTTGCTGGAATGCACTGTATGCCTCCGATATATCGTCAGTGCTTTTACCATTTCTTTTCCTTTTTCTTTTTGGTTGAATTTGTTGTGAGGAGGTACTGCTTCCTTGAGTACTCCCCTCCATTTCCATCAGTGGAGGAAACTGACTTTCAGTGTTCACACTGCATATATCGTCAGGGTCGAAGTCCACTTGTGTATCATCAATCTGAAATGTTACAAGTTTTGTTATGATAAATGTTGAAACACGATTGGTTCTTGACATTTTCATAGGCATACTATTTTCTTTGGTCTTAAATTAAATTATTAAAAGGGCACTCAACCATAATTTTTGAGTGTAAGTTAAGGTACTATGAAACCTTTATTTGTTTGCTCATTTCAGGTTCCACAAGTTGACACAGACTGGTTAAGAATAGAGAGAGGATTTTCTGGAGTATGGAATTTCAGTCACTGTATTGGGGCAATAGATGGTAAACATGTGGTACTACAATCCCCTCCAAATAGTGGTAGCCACTATTACAACTACAAAGGCACCCAAAGCATAGTACTTTTGGCTGCAGTGGATGCAAATTACATGTTTACTTATTTTGATGTCGGTTCTAATGGAGACTATCAGAAGGTGGATTGTATGTCAATTCTAGTCTATATCCAGCAATTACGAATGACCTATTAGATATTCCGAAACCCTGCCCACTTCCTGGGAGAGAGATTGATACTCCATATGTATTTGTAGCCGATGAAGAATTTCCATTGTGCACGAATATCATGAAACCATTCCATGGTAGTTTTGAAAGGGGATCACCTGAAAGGATATACAACTATCGGCTTAGCAGGGCTCGGCGGGTGGTTGAAAATGTGTTTGGAATAATGACAGCAAAATTCAGAGTATTCAGAAAACCACTAATGCTTGTTCCAGCTAAAGCTAGAATTATTGTGACTGCATGTATTGTACTTCACAACTTTTTGCATAGAAATAAAGCTGCAAGAAATACATACAGTCCTCCAGGTTCATTTGATATTGAAGATACTGAAAATGGGACAGTCACTCCAGGTTTATGGAGACTGGATGAATTTGAACTGCAACCTATACAGGAGGACAAGGTAGGCCAGCACAAGATGCGAATAATGTGCGCCTTGAATTTACAACTTTTTGAGTGAGGAAGGAAGTGTGCCATGGCAAGATAATGTGCATAAATCTGTTTTGGTTAGTGCAATGGGATTGTTATTCTTCTATGGCATATTTGTTTACATAGCTTGTTAGTATAATAATGTAATCACAATACTGTTCTTATGATACATAAATTTTTATTTGACTCTTACATGCTAATAGAAAAATAAGTATGCTACTATTACTATGTTTTTAACTCTTTTCAAACCAAGGGGTCACCTACATATTGAGTCCCCTAACAGTAATGTACATATATTTATGTATGGATAATCTCAATGTTAAGAATGATATATGTGTAAAATAATAAATAGCCTACATGTTTACTTACCTCTACCTGTACATTGCTTATTGTGGTCTCACTATCTTCTTCCCTTACCATAAACGCTAGCATGCTCTTATATGCAAACCATTTTGGTGTATAAACACCATGCTGCATTCACAGGATTGTACTAGACCTGCTTATGAACTTCAACTGCATTTGTTTCGGCACAAAATAGCAACACCTCCTAGATAATAAGGCCTCACAACTGTTCGGCATGTCTACCGTGACGTCACTACCGGGAGGCAAACTTGAACCTTCTCAGTGTTAAGAAAGCAATGAGTGTGGCAACGTGTTGGTGCAATTATGTAGAAGTGTTTTAATTATTTTAATTGTACCAGTTGCGAATCGTTGTGTACAATGGTGCTAAAGTGTTGTGTGCCCAACTGCAAGGGAAATTACGATAATGATAACAAAGTCCATGTGTTTAAGTTCCCGAAAGATGAGGTTATGCAGCAGAGATGGTTACGTGCAATTCCAAGACAAGATTACAGAGTTACTAAATACTCGGTGGTGAGTAACTGTTACTTTTACATTCTCACATAATCATAATGCACATAGGCGTATTAGGTATTAAATTACACGCAGCAACTGGTGATATGTAGGTATGTTTACTCTCGTAAGATATGAGGTTATGTTAGCTTACAATCAAGGGATACATTATTATTATTATTACCCAAATTAGATTTATTATACACATTAAACTACATGCCTACATATGTAGGCCTATTCACTCTGTAAATGCATGAAGTTGGCTCACAGTGGTATCTTATTTTATAGGTATGCCACAGACATTTCAAAGCCAGTGATGTCTTGTGGGAAGTAACTGCTACTGATTCAAAGACAGGAAAAACTTTAACTGCTCCTCTTCCAAGTCCACGACTGTCAGAGAATGCAGTCCCCTGTATCTTTCCCAACTGTCCATCATATTTATCTTCACATTCTACCAGTTCAAGAGAAGAACCGGACAAAAAAAGAAGTAGAATAGAGAGGGAATCAATAAACAGAGCAATTGAAGATAGTATCAACAGTCATGCCTCATACACAGACAGAATTTCAGTCCACAATCTAACACAACTGAAAAGTAAAATAAACATGTTGATGTTACCTGATGGTTGGTGTACTGTTGTGAAGGAAATGCAAGTAATTTTTCTGTACATGGATACATTAAAGCAACCACATTGCATAGCATATATAATAATTGAAGAGGACATGACCTCAAAAGTGTATTCTAAAGGGGTTTTATTGCAGTGTAAATTTTCTAATGTAGACAAAATTACCAACACAAATGAAGTACATTCTTTAGTTACAAAATTCCATAGGTACATTACAGGGAATGAGTGTAACAGTGTGCAGAAAGATACAACAAATAAGTTAATTCTAGGCCTAGTGGGTGAATTGATCACTGAGGAAGATGACCCCACGTTTAATTTAATAAAATCACAGTTAAAACTTTCCTTAGTTCCTAAACACAAAAGGGAGTATGATAATGATTTTCTTGTTATTTGTTCAATCTTCCAACTGATTTCTCCTCATGCTTACAAATTTATGAGACATAGAAGTAATTTAATTTTGCCACATGTTAATACATTGAAAAGAGTATGTTCCAGTCTGAATGGTAGCCCAATATTAGAACAGAACCCTACATATTTTCTAGAATATATAAAACAGAAAGTTCAAGGTTTTCAACAGAACGACAAATTTGTAACATTGATGGTAGATGAAATTCACATTAAACCATACATGGACTTCAAGGGAGGGAACATTGTAGGCTCATGTGCTAACACTACCAATGTTGCTACATCAGCACATGTCTTTATGATTCAGAGCATTTTATCATCAAAGAAGGAAGTAGTTCATATTCTCCCTGTGTCCAAGTTAACAGGTGATGATTTACACAGTATCATGTCAAAGGTTATTGTTGGTTTGGAATCTATGGGATTTAATGTTCTGGCTGTTGTGACCGATAATAATGCTCTCAACACCAAAGCAATGTCAAAATTTTCAAATCCACCTCAACTTAAAACTGAGTATTGTAATCCTGGAAATCCTAACAAGTCTCTTTTTTATCTCATTGACACTGTGCATTTATTTAAATGCATCAGAAATAATTGGCTCAACCAGAAAACTAATGGTTTGGAATTTGTGTATCCTGACTTTGATGATTTTTCTAAAGTTAAAGTTGCATCTTTCAAAGCTATAAGGGACTTGTTTGAGGCTGAAGGGAATGACCTTGTAAAGCATGGGTATGGTTTGACTGTCAAAGCTCTATGGCCTTCAAGTTTTGAAAGACAAAATGTGAAATATGTGTGTCAGTTGTTTAATGACCATATAGTAAATGCTTTATTAGTTGTAGGAGAAAAGCACAATTTAACATCATATGAGGGCACAGCTGAATTTGTAAAAGTAATCACTACCTGGTGGCAGATTGTTAATGTAAAGACCCCTTTCAAAGGTGTAAGACTTAATGATAAATTTCAACAGCCTCTCACCAACAAACCTGGTGATGAACGGAAGGGTTTTTTAATGAAGTTTGTTCAGTGGTTAGATCACTGGGATAATCTAGGTCTGAAATGTGGCAAATTGTCTAGTCAAACGCATAGGGCTCTTACTCAAACAACTCACTGCCTTATACAGCTAACAGAGTTTTGTTCTGAAGTACTGAAATGGTCATATTTTCTTCCTGGAAAGTTTCAGACAGATGCATTAGAGGCACGATTTGGTGAATACAGGCAACTTGCAGGTGGCCAATACCATGTTTCTGTTCGACAGGTGTTTGAAATTGAGAAAAAAATAAGAATCTTGAATTCAATTGAACTTCCCATTTCTGATGGTAGGAAAATTGTTGTAAATGATATTGTTGATGAAGATATACTGTTAGATCATGATTATTGTGCAGTTTCCTCATTTCAAACATTTACAGGCGAGCTCAATGTAACAGACTCAGATCTTGACAGCACATCTGGTGTTGCAAGTGTTTTAACATACATAGCAGGTTATTGTTGTCATTCTCTTCTCAAGAAATTAAATTGTAATTACTGTGCAGATTTCTTAGTTTTGAAAGATGTTACTGTTAGAAACAGTCATCATAATGTTATTGACAGCCTCAATAGGGGCAATTTGAAATATCCTGCAGAAACAGCTGTACACTTAGTTACATACACATATGTCATCATAAAAGAGATGTTGAGGCCAGAAAGTGAGAGAAAATTCCTTAGCTTAAATAACCATAAGAAGTATGTAAGTGATGTGACCCTGCAAATTGTTCTCTCAGCTGATGAATGTATAGACGACAGGAATGAATGTACAGAGCACACTTCAGAATATTTGTATTACAACATTATTTGGAAGTGTACAACTATTCTAATAAATAACTACTGCAGGAACAAAACTAATGAATCCACAAAATATTGTACAAATTCAAGAAAGTCTGTAATTTTCTCAAAATAGGTGTGTACAGTACTCATGTAATAGGCAAAAGTATCGAAGTCATTTTGCATTACTAGCATGCTTGATATATGATGATATATAGCTTATTAACTTTAATGCCAATATGTTATAATTTGGACCTAGGCCTACCTACAGACCAGGTGAATGTTATGCTCCTCTTCCTTAATATTATGAACTCAGTGTCTTTCTAAATTTTCCCAAAATGGAAGTTTGTAAATAAATGTGAAGTTAGTGTATCATATTTTTGTAGTACAGTCTAAATGTTAGGCCTAAACTAATTTTATGCGTTCTCTTTTTAAAATCATTTACTGTCTATTCAGTGCCTATGCCAATTGAAATATGTTTGTGAATTTCAGTTCTGTGTCAGCCTGGAGTAAGTTAACATTGTAAATGCTGCCGTGATTTAAAACAGTGTGTTGTTTATCTTTAATGACAGTCTCTCTAAGATACGGTAATAACGGCAATATAATTCAATGTCCTCTAAAATTTAAACTTTATTTGTTGGTAAATAAGTTATTCCACAAGCTAAAAGCATTAAAATCATGTTTGTGTGTGACCATGCTTTGCGTTTCTTTGGATTGCGATCGCCTCCGTAGCGTGACGTCACAGCGCTGTTGTGAGGCCTTATTATCTAGGAGGTGTTGCAAAATAGTGGTATTCTGTTTACTCTTAGAATGTGATGATCGTGTTATGAACATCTGCTGGAATTGCTTCGGCACAAAATAGTGTTAAATTTTTGCCTGTGATCATTGTGTTAGTTGTTTTTAGACCTTTATGACTTAATTTTTGCACTGCTTTGCTTATTGGCTGATGATGACACTTCAAATGATTTGAAACTGGTCCCAAATGAACAGGTCGTAACTTCCATTTGGTTCAACTTAACAACAGAGTATTAAAAGGTGGATCCTTCCTTCTATTTAATATTGTATATTTCTCTATTAAATACGGAACAATCATAACTTTAAATGTACAGGGATTCGCATATCCCGATCGATAACGTATCACCCGAGCTCCAAGCGAGCATCACCCGAAATGTGAACATACAACAATCACCATTTCTACCAAGAGCAGCATCTCAAGGAACAAACGAAAAGATAAAGGAATGGTTGCCATAGTTACGAGATGGATAAACAATATTAACAATCAAACAGATAAAACTAAAGGAAAATCATAAAATAATTAAATAGCCAGGCCCAAAAATAGCCAAAAACAAAAATAAAAGAGAAATGAAAATAACACCCGTGAGATACGGAGAATACCATAAATCACACAAGCAGACAGCACAAATGCACACACAGAACAGAGACCCAAAATGATAAGAACCCATGATAGGTCAGTGTGCCAAGGCACATTATGGAAACCATCCGTATAGCATGACGTAATTTCATGGACTCACGAGCTTGATTCAGACACCACAGATCGTAATATTGAGTTGCCGTAAAGAGAGACAAGACTCACCCAAACTACAATCATAAAAGTCACCGTATGCATGCTGCATGATATATTCATATCGCCTCGCATGGACGAACATGAATATCAAATCATAGCGTAATATAATACCATATTTAAAATAGCTCAGCCATGATCGGAGACGACGAACAACAACAATGGTAGGTCTCCATGTAAAGTCACAAGCAAGCACACCAACTAAGCAAACAGATAAATACTATCCTCCATTCTCACGTGTATGTAAGGTACAAAGGAAAACAAACATACAAAGCAAAAGACAGAGATCTGCAGTAAACGAAAGTAAAAGATCTGTAGAACAAAAATCTCGTAATGTAACGTCCGTGCATCTATGGCAAACAAAACAAATCAGTACCTGCGTTATGCAGAGGTAGAACACAAAGGGTCTACGTAACTGGGAACATCAACTGTGGAATGAGAGTCGGTTACAGGAGAAGATAAATCCAAGTTAAAGAACACTTGTAATTCAACACGCTCATTTCAAATCCTTTTCTGTCCATCTTTCCGAGGACGTCCATTATTGTCCTCCCTATCAGACAGACTCCTCTCAAGAAAGTGGCCTAGAAACAAAGAATCTCAAAAAAGTTAGCCAAGAGCGCCATCTGTCAAGGAGAAGTATGTTACACGTCACGTTCGAGAACATACCATCAATGACGTTGATGACATAGCCACAGAGATATAATGTTTATGAATGGTGCAGTACCAAGGCAAGCTTGGTGTGGCACAGTCAGCAAAGAGGATGCACCTGGATGTGCTACGAGTAAGTGATATTCGGGTAAGGGGAGATAACGAGGAAGAGATAGGAGATTATAAAGTGTACTTGACGGGTGTTAAAAAGGGAAGGGCAGAGTGTGGAGTAGGGCTGTTTATCAGGAATACTATTGCACACAACATAGTTTCTGTTAGGCACGTAAATGAGCGAATGATTTTGATAGATTTGGCAGTTGGAGGAATTAGAACGAGAATTTTCTCTGTGTATTCACAACGTAAGGATGCAGATGAGGATTAAGTTGACAAGTTTTTTTTTAAGCATTGAGTGACATCGTAGTCAAGGTCAACAGCAAGGATAGGATAGTGCTAATAGATGATTTCAATGCGAAAGTTGGAAATAAAACTGAAGGATTTGAAAAAGTGATTGGTAAATTTGGGGAATATATGGAAGCTATTAGGAATGGGAAGTGTTTGCTGGACTTCCGTGCTAGTATGATTTAGCAGTTACAAATACATTCTCCAAGCATAAGGCTATTTACCACTACACATGGGAGGGTAGGGATACCAGATACATAATAGACTATATCTTAACTGACTTTGAATTCAGGAAATTTGTTAGGAATTTACAGGTTTTTTGGGAATTTTTCAATGATACAGACCACTATCTGATCTGTAGTGAAATCTCTAGACCTAGGATAAAGAAAGTGAAATCTGTCTCTAAACGTATACGGGTAGAAAATCTTCAGGATGAGGAATTTAGACAGAAGTACATGGATATGATTAGTGAGAAGTTCCAAACAGTGGACAGTAAGCAGGTTCAGGATATAGAAAGAGAAGGGTGGCATACAGGGATACTCTAGTAGAAACAGCAAGGGAATGCCTAGGAACAACTGTGTGTAAAGATGGGGAAAAAGCGAACACCTTGGTGGAATGATGAAGTGAGAGCAGCTTGTAAACGTAAAAAGAAGGGTTATCAGAAATGGCTCCAAACAAGGGCTGATGCAGGCAGGGAATTGTACGTAGATGAAAGAAATAGAGCGAAACAAATAGTTGTTGAATCCAAAAAGAAGTCATGGGAAGATTCGGGTAATAACCTGGAAAGGTTAGGTCAAGCAACAGGGGAAACCTATTGGACAGGAATAAAAAATCTTAGGAAGGGAGGGGGAAAGGAAATGAACAGTGTTTTGGGTGATTCAGGTGAACTCATAATAGATCCCAGGCAATCACTGTGAAGGTGGAGGGAATATTTTGAAAATCTTCTCAACGTAAAAGGAAATCTTGCTGGTGGTGTCACGAACAATCAAACTCATGGGGAGGAGGAAAATGATGTTGGTGAAATTATGCTTGAGGAAGTGAAAAGGATGGTAAATAAACTCCATTGTCATAAAGCAGCAGGAATAGATGAAATTAGACCTGAAATGGTGAAGTATAGTGGGAAGGCAGGGATGAAATGGCTTCATAGTGTAGTAAGATTAGCATGGAGTGTTGGTAAGGTACATTCAGATTGGACAAAAGCAGTAACTGCACCTATCTATAAGCAAGGGAACAGTAAGGGTGCGATCAGTGGTTGAGAGGAAGTTGTATGAAAACCAGGGTGGTTTCAGACCACAGAGGGGCTGTCAGGATCAGATTTTCAGTATTCATACATACATACATACATATCCCATGCCATTCCATCTTAAGCAATGGGTCGGCGACCAAGGCTTCTCCACCAATTGCGGTCTCTGAACTTCTCTCCTTCTTCGATGCTTTCCAAAGTATGTCCTTGCTGTTGAATGTCAATCTTCACTATGTCCTTGTACCTGAGTCTTGGTCGCTCTTTTGTCTTCAAGTTTTAGATCTTACATTTGTTTTGGTAATCTGTTATCTCCCATGCGTCGCATATGTCCATACCATCTCAGTCGCTGCGCTGTTATTCTATCCTGCAATCTTACAACTTGAGCCTGCTTGCGGATTTCCTCATTACGGACTCTGTCCCTCCGTGTTTTACCGATCATGCTATGGACAAATCTCATTTCTGCTGCCTGGATTCTACTATCATTTTTATTTATCATGGTCCATATTTCGCAACCATGGGTCAGGATTGGTACGTAATTGGTTTCATATATGACTCTCTTATATTTTGTTGGTATTTTCTTGTTCCATAATATGTCTTTAACTATTTCATAAAAGTTGCCACCTGCCTGAATTCTGTGTGAAATTTCCTTGTCTATAGAAACAGTATCAGAGATAACACTTCCAAGATATTTGAATTGATGGTTCATCTGTAGCTGTTTCCCCTCCATTTCAATGTGTCCCATTGGTTGTCCGTATCTCTTCATGACCATAACCTCACTTTTCTCTTGGCTGAAGATGAGTCCATATTCTTTAGCAGCTTCTGTCCAGGAGTTTATTTGTTCTTGAAGGTCTTCTTTAGAGTCTCCCCACAAGCATATATCGTCCACGAACAAGATAACTTTCATTTTCTTACCTCCAGTGGTTTGGTGAACTTTTCTCTGAATCTCGTTCATCACAGTGATGAAAAGAAGAGGAGACAGAACACCACCCTGTCTTAACCCAGATTTTATATCAAAGGTTTCAGTCATTCCTACAGGTGTTTTGACTTTACTTCGGGTATCTTCATACAAATTCTTGATCTTGTGTATCATGTCATCCTGTATTCCAATTTTCTTTAGTGTTTCCCACACCTTCTCTCTGTTCACAGCATCAAATGCTTTCTTGATATCCAGAAAGGCTAACCACAAATCTCGGTTGTGTTCGTAGTATTTTTCCATTAACTGACGAACTGTAAAGATTAAATCAGTTGTTGATCTCCCCTTCCTGAATCCATACTGTTCTTTGAAGAGGTTCTCTTCAATAAGGGGTCTGATTTTACGCTCTATAATTCTTTCATAAAGTTTACCAACTTGAGATGTTAAAGTGATGTCTCTGTAGTTGAAACACTTCTATCTCCTTTCTTGAAAATTGGAATAATGATGCCTGTTTTCCAATCGACTGGTATGCCCCCTTCTTTCCAGATCTTACGAAAGAGTGTAGATCCAATGTTTTCCAGAAATGCCCATAGCCTTGATCATTTCTCCATTAATTTCATCAGCACCAGCTGATTTTCCAGTTTTCATGTATTTCCAGGCATATTCTACATCACTCCACGTTAAGTCTAACCCGTTGTCAGAGGCAGACTTGCATGAGATAGTAGCGGTACTGTTTTTTTTTTGTGTAGGCTGTATGCAATTCACATTTAGCAATTCATCAAAGTAAGTCCTCCAAGTCTCTTTGATCTTATCATTTTCAGTGATCAGATTTTCACTATCATCTCTTAGGTATTTGGAGTGTTCTTTATCTCTTTTTTTATTTTTCATCATCCCATATAACATTTCCTTATTACCATTAACATCTTCTTTCAATTCATCACTCCACTTGTTCAACCACTTCTCTCGTTCTTCTGTAACAACTTGTTTTGCTTGTTTTTTAGCAACCCTGTATAGTTCCTTGTTATGGTCAGTCTGGTCCTTGAAATATTTTCTGAACATGTTGTTCTTGTTTAGGACAGCAGTTCTTGTTCTGTTATTCCACCATGGAGTTTCCTTCCATCTTCTTGTGCCACTGGTTTGTCCACGTAACTTCTCAGTTATCATTACTAGATTTTCTTTCAGATCCTTCCATTCCTCCTCAACTGTTCTTTCGTCTGTCTTTGGTAGTACTGTTTGGATGTTTTCTTGGAACTCTATTATTCTTTGTCCTTCAGCCTCCAAGTCTTGAGTTTCTCTACCTGTGTGGTTCTTACTTCTTGTAACTTGTTGAACTTGAAGTATCCAATGAGGAGTCTATGATCACTTTCCAGAGAGACACTAAGAATCACTTTTATGTCTAACAGTCTATTTTGTAGTTGTTTCCCGATCAAAAAGTAGTCTATAAGAGATTCACTTCTTCCATCCCATCCATATCTTGTGACCTTATGCTTTTTTGTTTTTGATACCATGAGTTCCCTATTACAAGGTTGTTCCTCAGACAGAGATCAAGGAGTCTAGTTCTTTCTGGGTTTCATGAACCCCATCCATGTGCTCCTAGAATACTTTCATATCCATCTCTCACAGTTCCTACTTGAGCATTCATATCCCCTGTGTTAATCGTTCCATCTCCTCTTATTCTTTCCTCTATTTCTTCTTCAAAATGTTCTTTTTCTTCATCTTCACAACCAGTCTGTGGTGCATAGCACTGAATGATGTTGATGTTCTGGGAAGAATCTAATTTCAGCATTATGTGAAGAATCCGATCAGAAACATATTTTACTTCTACTACATGATCTTTCATTTGATGATCCATAACAACACCAACTCCATTTTTTGTTTGATCTCCACCTGACCAGAATAGGGTGATATCCCTCTCTGAGTTCCTTTGATCCTTTACCCTTCCATTTGGTTTCACTGAGACCCAGATTTTCAGTATGCGCCAGGTAATTGAAAAATGCTACATGTGGAATAGACAGTTGTTTCGTAGATCTAGAGAAAGCATATGACAGAGTACCGAGGAAGGGGATGTTCACCATAGTGAGGGACTATGAGATTAATGGTAGATTATTAAAATCAATCAAAGGCATCAGTGGCAGCACGTGACTTTCGTCACTGGGGGTTCAACAGAAGGAAAAATCCCTCCCACCTCAGTATCTCCCCTCACCCCTGTCACTTGTGCCATGACTAAGTTCAGAGAATGGGCATAACGGTGCACATAATGTGCATGCCTAAAATCTTCCCTGATGACTGAATGGTGACCACTCATTACATTTGCTCCATCGTAACCTTGTGAAATCAACTTATCTCTATTATCCACAACTTCGCTCAAAGAAAATTTTTAACACTCTGCTATTGTCTTAGCATCATGACTAGAGGGTAGAGGAAACCCCAGAATCTTTCAACTGGCTTACCGTTGGGAAGAATGATAACAAATTGTACTGTAGTTGATATATCGGTGGTCTCATCTGCGATTACCGGAATGAAGTGCGCTGTGGTGATTTTTTTTCTCACGGCAGATTTCATACATGCACGAAAGCAAATCATTCTGAATGTCTTTCGAGGTGCCTTTGAAAACAGTAGCTTTGGAAATATGGTCTCTTAATGCAACGTCAATTTCAGAACTAAAATTGACGAGGCCTCGAAATATGCCAGGATTCGATGATTCATTTGTTTCATCATGCCCACGCAATGCCATCTCAAACGTGCCACAGAACTACACAGTACATAACGAATTTTCCGTACTTGGTCGTTGTCTCTTTCCACAGACAAATTACTGACGGTTATCGTGTCTTCCCAGGAGATCGAATTGTAACTGGGCAAGCATATGAGATTTAGAACTTCTGTGTTTATTATTTTTTTGGACAAATATCCTATATCTACCACTCCAACTTTGGTCCAAGTCCCTTCGCTTTCATCACCCATGAATCATAAAAAAGGAAAACAAATCAACATGTTAGTAATTTCGCACCCACAGATCCACTCGATTCTTTTATACGGTATAAATCCATTCTGAATACACGCACGATTTCATTACTTTTACTTTTAGGATGCCTCGTTATATCAAGATCAGGCATTGAGCGTCTGGCATCCTTAATCTTAATCTTAAGTTTACGCTCAAGAGAGAGAGAGAAAAGTTTGTCTTCTTAAGTATCGTATCACTGTTTAAACTCATTATGTAGCTCCTTACCTTTCCCGGGACAAAAATTATGGATGCAACTACAGTGCACAAAAATACACACACGGAGAAAATATTGTAACTTCTTTATGTCCTAAAAATTAAGTTTCTGAACGGCACAACAGTGCAGAAAAACACTATCACACTTGAAAAACAGAGTAATCTTTTGGGATGTATGTTCGCAATGTTGGTAACTTAATTTTAAGAACTCCTGTGGTTAGGCAATTAGCGTTTTCTTTGGTATTACATTCCCGCTACTCTTTGCCTCGGTGATTTTTAAGTTAATTTTCTCTCAAAAATGTAATTATTCCAAAGAAGGCAAATGAACAGATGTTTAGTAAATATTGATGTATTTGGGAAAAGACATCAATTGGAATTAGGCAATTTAATGTGACTGCTGGCAGTAATGATGCTCTTCAACACTAGCGCTAATTATGTGCACTATTTTCTGCTACGTAGTTGAATTCCTGTAAGGGCAACAGATGGCAGGCACATACTTACCCCAACACAAGGTCTGTCTAGGGAGGTCAAGTCACGAATGCTACTTATGGAGCCGCCATATTGGGTCTTTAAGCGAGCGTAACCAAAGGCAAGTGTATTCGAATTTAGAGGATTTCAGTACCGTCCATTGAAATGAAAACAAAATACCAACTGTTTTTCATAAAAAATTTAATTGGGCATCTACTGGTCATGTATATATAACTGTATATACATTCACAGCTATTTGAATAGGAAGATAATTAACAGAGTCTGAAATTCTTTTTTGAGAAAAAAGAATCAACAGAAAAGCTCATGTTCTTCTCTTTTACTTCCTTACAACTTGGTCTTACTGTGTTTCTTATTAATATCATCTGTCAAATACGTAATCTTATTGACAGAAACATAGAAATCTGTACAGTACCTGTGTCATATTATGATTACCGGTACATGAAATACTGAACTTGAAGTACTGTATTTAAAGTACTAAACGACGGTTGTAATAAATTACCTTCAGTGTTTTCTTTATTAAGAAAGTAATTTCCGATACCTACTGCGTTTCTAAAAGGTTATCCAAGTATGTTGACAAACACTGAATGCTTCTTGAGTCGAGTGCATTAAAGTATGTATGGTAACTGTTGTTATCCATTCATATGGTATTTCTTTGGGTTCTAAGGCAAAAATATTCTGCCCATATGAAACAAGAGTGATGTTCTTGGCCACTCTTAACTAGTTTATTGATAACCCATGCAGCCATATAGTACGAAGTGGTGGTGGTGATTATTGTTTTAAGGGGAACTACAACTGGACAACCATCCTCTATAAACACTAATCAGAAGAAAACAAATGGAAGGGGACCAACACTTCGAAAAATGAAGGTATCGGCAAAAGAAAGATGAAGGCCACAAAGTGCGTGGAAATGAAAAACTTCCTAGGCCTCGAATGCACTAATGCCGTCGCGGTCGGAAAAGAACAAGTGTTGACCAGGGGAGGTCGGATGGGCTAGTGAAAGCCATGTAAAGACTCAGCTAAGGACCTCGTAGTCATAACCCAAAATAGATTTCCCCCGTGGGTGGGGCAATAGAACAACACCCACGGTCTCCCCTGCCTGTCATAAGAGGCGACTGAAAGGGGCGTCAGGCGCTCCTAACTAGGGAGCGTAGGTTGTCAACCACGGGGCTCTTAGCTGAGTCCTAATATTCATGCATATAATAATAATAATAATAATAATAATAATAATAATAATAATAATGGTTAAGAAAATTAAAGCCATTGCTAGACACGATTCCATAAGAAATAGAAATTCAGTCGCTATTAAGTTGAGTTAACCTAGGTTAGGCAATTTTAGGGATTGCATTAGGATATTATGTTAGGCTACGGTACATTAAATTACAGTAGTTGGTTAGTGCGAGTGAAGCGAGTGTTGTGATCTTTAAGTATTTGTACAGCCATATAATGTACTCTATAGAGCATTTCAGATGAATGAAATTTAGCTGTAAATAATAACTACAGTACAGTATAAGACTGCTATTATCAATAACATTGTTGTAATGATGGCCAGCTGGACATAAATTGTTAGTTTGAAGTGATAGGCTTATTCTTTGTTGTGATTATAATTGGTAAATGAACAGGAACAAGCATTTCCAATATCTGTGAAACATTTCTACGTTGCATATACGGTTAGAATGATACTGTCTGTAGTTTACATGAAAAGGAGTGGAATGAAATGGTGTTTAGCTTTTAGTGCCAGAAGCGTGTGAGGACAAGTTCGGCTCGCCAAGTGCAGGTCTTTTGATCTGACCCCCGTAGGCGACCTGCGCGTCGTGATGAGGATGAAATGATGAAGACGACACATACACCCAGCCCCTGTGCCAGCAAAATTGACCAATTATGGTTAAAATTTCTGAACCTGCCGGGATTCGAGACTGGGACCCCTATGACCAAAGGCCAGCACACTAACCATTTAGCCATGGAGCCGGACACATGAAAAGGAAATTTTCATAAACATCAATACTACTATTACACACTTCCTGTTACTTTTCTTGCTTGTTTGGAAAGACAATTCTCTTTCTTTGGGAAGTTTCCAATTATATGTCAAAGATGTAGGTGGATTAGGGACGTTGAAAATTGTTGGGATGGAATTCCACTTGAGTAGTTTCCGTCCATCTGCCCTCTTTAGTTCAAATTGCGATTCTTCAAAATGATGCTAGAAGAAAATACATAAGACCTATAAATATAAAACATCGTTCATATAAACATACTATCATTCAAGAATAATACGAATGTATAACTTCACTAACCTTGCACAAGAAGCAATTATCTGTAGGTTGACATTTGTCACGCCTTCAGTTTTGTACCCACTGAGCTCTCCTTTGCTTATTTCTCGGGAAGCGAAACACTAATTCCGTCAGCTGTCTTATTTTGACAATATGTTGCGGCGCAGTGTCCCGTTTTCCTTCAAAATACAAGTAATAACTCGCATCATTACATCGGGCACGCCCACATAACGATATTTGAGACCCAATATGGCCGCCACCGCAAAGGATTGTGGTAGCGTGACCAGACCTCCCTAGACAGACCTTGCCCCAACACAAGGTCAGTCTAGACAGACCTTGCTCCAACACCCCCCAACAACACGACTAGAGAGAGTGGCATATTGCGCATGCGTAAACCACGGATATCTGTTTCTGCGATATCCTGGTCTTGTCTACGTGCCGGCCGATGTCCCCCTGCACCTCGCCACTCCCTTCGCCCAGGTACGGACGGAGAGATTTCCTTCCAAGGGGTTCATTCCAGACAAGTATCCAGCCACGGAATGTGCGCAGTTCACATGAATTGAAAGCTAGTACGAGTATATTACGGATAGATGGGCTAAGCAAGAGCTTCGAGATTGACAAGGGAGTTATGAATATAAAGTACTTGAATAAAATTTGATATAAACTGGAGGTTCATTGCTCCATTGCACTATACCAGAAACCACCACTGAAAGGCATTTATGTTGACAATTGGGCTGCAGTGAGAATTGATGGTAGAATGAGTTCTTGGTTCAGGGTACTTAACAAAGGTTAGTCGAGGCTGTAATCTTTCACCTTTATTGTTCGTAGTTTACATGGATCATTGCTGAAAGGTATAAAGTGGCAGGGAGGGATTCAGTTAGGTGAAAATGTAGTAAGCAGTCTGGCCTATGCTGACGACTTGGTCTTAGTAGCAGATTGTGCCAAAAGCCTGCAGTCTAATACCTTGGAACTTGAAAATGGGTGCAATGAGTATGGTATAAAAATTAGCCTTTCGAAGACTAAATTGATGTCAGTAGGTCTGTTTTCAGACTAACTTTGTTTTACGGGAGCAAAAGCTGGGTGGACTCAGGATATCTTATTCATAAGTTGGATTTAACAGACATGAAAGTAGCGAGAATGATTGCTGGTACAAACAGGGGGGAAGAATGTCAGGAGGGTCCTCGGAATGAAGAGATAAAGGCCAAGTTAGGAATAAATTTGATGGATGAAGCTGTGCGCATAAACCGGCTTTGGTTGGGGTCATGTGAGGCGAATGGAGGCAGTGAGGTTACCTAGGAGAATAATGGACTCTGTTATGGGTGGTAAGAGAAGTAGAGGGAGACCAAGACGAAGATAGTTAGACTCGGTTTCTAACGATTTAAAGATAAGAGGTATAGAACTAAATGAGGCCACAGTACTAGTTGCAGATAGATGATTCTGGCAACACTTAGTAAATTCACGGAGGCTTGCTGACTGAACGCTGAAAGGCATAAATTTCTATAGTGATGATGTATGTACACAAGAACCTCGTTTATCCGGCCTTCATTATTCCGGATCTCTGGTTTATCCAGATTGAAAATAATAAAAATTAATTTTTACTTGTACAATATTTCTTTTACGGGGTCGACTCTTCTTGAATGTCTTTTCCGCCAAGGATAGTTAAGGACAGAAATTGGAAGTAATTCAGCCACGGTCTATCAAAGGTACCGACCTGGCATTCACCTGGAATTGAGAATAGGAAACCGTGGAAAACCATTCCCAGTACGGCCTAGGTGGGATTCGAACCCACGCTCTTCTGAATGCAACTCACTACTATTTTTTTTTGCTAGTGGCTTTACGTCGCACCGTCACACATAGGTCTTATGGCGACGATGTGATAGGAAAGGCCTAGGAGTGGGAAGGAAGCGGCCGTGGCCTTAATGTGTGAAAATGGGAAACCACGGACAACCATCTTCAGGGCTGCCGACCGTGGGATTCGAACCCACTGTCACCCGAATGTAAACTCACAGCCGCGCGCCCCAAACCGCACGGCCAACTTGCTCGGTGCACTACTAATTGACTGATGGTGAATTTGAAAATGAAACCAGCGCTCCATCAGAAGAAGCAATGACTCATGGAGAGGCAAAAATGCAGCTGGACAAACTGATGGCTTATTTAGAATCCTAGACTGAAACCACACCAGCAGAACTGATGTTAGTAAAATGTCTTCGTGATCGTGCTGTGCGCAAACGCTGCACAAATGTAAAACAGAAAAAACTTGCGCATTATTTTAGTGCCTAAAACAGAGTCGTTAATGTAAGAAAAGTGTTCTTATGTTTTTTTTTACAATTTAAGAAAGGTATTACTGTACAACTTATGTTAACAAATAATATAACATGTACTGTATTTGTTTTTTATTTTTTTCTGGATTATCCGGATTTTTGATAATCCGGACCAGTTCCGGTCTCACTTAATCCGGATAAACGAGGTTCTTGTGTATGTGTTGTTATAGTTAAAGTAAAAAAAAATTGAAAAAAATAATGATTTTCAATGACAAAAAGATCAGATATTATTGCATCTTTCTTCTTTACTTTTAAACCTGAAAGGAAGAACATTTAATTTTGAATAATTTGATGCCAATATGATGTATGTGCTGCAATTCTCTCATGAAGTTTGGCACAAAGTTATTCATTGTACACGTAACTGTCATCGATGTCAGGTTCCTCGCGGTCCGATGCACAGTGAGCAGCTGTGACTGCGAAAATCTTCAGGGGTAGAATTGTCACTTCCCACACAATGGGAATCACTTTCAACAGAAAAGGTCACTGTTACTGTCTAAATCACCTGAAAACTCAAGGATATCTGAATCATTCGCCTTGAACGTGGTGCAGCCATTACGAGAAAAAGAGATGCAAGCACGTGCAACAATGGAGTAATGAGAAGATAATTTATCAAATTATAGTTCGGGAAGTACAGCAAACACACCGTATACCAAAGAAGCAAAATAAACTCTAAACTGATAGCAAGACTAAATTGTTGTATTCATAAGCCAACCAAAAAAGGAAAACAGATCCACTCAACAATTTCGATCAACCACAGCATAAACATTCACAGTCAACAGATTTCATTTGTCGAAAATAAAAATATTTCGCATGGCTGTTGGATGTATCTGTTCAGTAAAATGCAATTTCAATGGATAAGTTACTGTCACAATCGTCTGTTATCATTTAACAGCCACACAAATGACCAAAATTCTTAAATAGAAGGGAGCCGATGTATCGGTGCCATGAACGTTCCTGCGCGCCGATAGATCGAGGCGCTGATTGCAAAAGTGTTATATTGCTTGAGATTCGTAAATGACTAACATTAAATAAGCTAGAAAATAAATAAATGACAAGATCACCATCATCATCATCATCATCATCGTTGACCATCTCCAGTTGCCCAGGTGTGGTGTACGAGCCCCCTCCATCTTTGTCCTTGAACCACTGTTCTCTTTATTATCTTCTCCCAATCTTGTCCTCTCTCCTTGACATTTTTCTTCACGAGATCTGTCCATTTTCCTTTGGATCTGCCCACTGGTCTTTTTCCTTTTACTTCTCTTTCATATTCTTTTCTTGCAGTCCTGCTTGCACTCATCCTTTTTATATGGCCAAACTACTTCAGTCTTGCTTTCTGAATCCTCTGTGGTAGGGAGTCTCCTATTCCCACCTCCTCTTGGAATTTTTCATTCCTGAACTTATCCTTGCTGGTCTTCTGTATCATGGTGCATAGGAACTTCATTTCTGCAGCTTGGAGTTTTCAGTTGTCTTGTTTCATTAACGTGGTAGTTTCCAAACTATACGTGAGGATGGGTGTATAATATGATTTATATAATGTCATCTTTGTTTTTAATGATACTTGTTTATCCTATAGCAGTTGTCTTACTTGGTGGTAAAATTGAGTTGCCTTGCTAATTTGATTGTCCACCTCATATTTTGCATGGTTGTCTTTTGATACTATACTACCCAAGTACTATTCGCGCAACTTTTGGTGATATTTCTTTGTACGCGAGTGAGGAGTAAGGAGGGAGCTAGCCCAGATCCTGAATGGAAATGAAATCTGAATTGAATTGATCGATATGTATTTGCTACAACTTTTTGACACAAATTCTCAGACATCACTTTTACAATCGTCACTGCTCTCTGCAGTACTATTAATTATTATCTCGTCCATGGCTATTTCCATGACACTGTCGTGTCTTCAGTATTCTTCTTCCACTTCTTTTACCTTTCTGCAGTACCCTTCCCAATCTGCGGCAGATACTGAGTGGAATGCCTCGATGGTCAGGTGATATGCTGTAGATTTTTGAGTATACACTAAGGACAATATCCAGAAGGATAAGCTATGACACTTCTTTAGGTCTCCTGCAGAGTAATGAAACAGAGAGTCCCTTTCTTCCCATTCCTAGCCCTTCCCTGTCCCATCGTCGCCAAAAGACCTATCTGTGTCGGTGCGATGTAAAGCAACTAGGAAAAAAGTTTCCTTCAGACGAGGAATTAATACAAGAATGGCTTTGTCATTTTAAACGGGATAATTGGGAACCTGGGAAGGATTCAGTCATATGCATAAAACATGTCACACATGAAAGTTTTTCAACGGGGGATAGAATTTGTGATAGTAAAGTCAACGTAACCATACTACCAACTAAACCTAATGAGGTTCTCGCTGATGCATGTCCAATTATTTTCCCAAAATCGCCAAAATATTTGTCATCAAAAACTATTAAAAGATCCTGTAGGAGCCTGGAAATGTAGAGTATGGTAAACAAGAAGATGGATGATATGCCAAATGTAACCCATTTACTCAAAATTCACCAAAATATGAATGTCACTGTATACGTTAATAGTTATCAGGTGTTCGTAAAATAAATGGCATGTTTAGCAGATGGTAAAATATCAAAGTGGTCTCAACTAAATGCATATTTATTAAATTATTTAGGAACCATTCTTGTAGTGTTAGTATTAAATGTGTACAAATAAATATATTAAAATGCTTCACAATCTCATACAGTATCGTGAGGTAAGCAGTGAAAGCACACTCTTTGTCTCACCTCATATTTTTAAGGGAACAATTCGAACTTTGCACTAAAAAGGATGGGCTGAGTGGCTCAGCGTGAAAACGGGCCTCCGGATACAATTTATGCTGTTGACATCATGGCTGCTGAAAAAGGTCACGTCGTCCTTCGTCTTCCTCCACACAACTGTTGGCATGGGCAAAAATAAAACGCAAATTCAAAGGACACAAAATTATGGGAGACATGTCAGCAGTTAACCCACGACGACCGTTCCAGTGTTGGAATGACCAGGCCGCAGACAGCCGTGAACACTCCTCTGCCATTATTCCGTTGATATGCATACTGCTCATTCCAACCAGTGCCTCGGAGTGGGGATTGAATAGCTCGAATGCATCGTGAGGCTTCTTCTTCTTCTTCTTTTCTTCATGGGGCCTCTAAATATTAGTTCCTAATTAGCACCGACCTCTAAGATCTTTTGCTACATCGTGAGGCTTAAAATGAGCTCTGTCTCGTCCTTGTACGACAAATTCGATATTTCACCGTGACTACATTTTTTCGTTCCACTAGCCATCCCTTTACTTACATTTTTCTATCTTATATTGGTTAACGATACTAAAAGCGTGGTCCCAACCTTTTAGCGTTTCGATAAAACGGGACTGATGAAATCCAACGCATCTTCTGTTGACAACACCTGATTTGGTCATGGTGACTGTCGGATGACAACAGGGGAGACTAATGTCCTACGACACGCTTCTCGCCACACAATGTGGGGACAGTGCTCACGAGATCTCTCGAAATTTCCCACGAGAAACAGCCCCTGCGCTAGTCTCGAGAAATCTCGAGATCTCGTCTCACTACTTTTCATGCTCTCAACCATCGTTAGTGCAACATTCAAAATGCTTGCAGTCTCTGTTCTGGAAGAAGAGTAGTTTTTTCCTATATAACTGTCTGCAAAATTACGTTTTATGCCATGAGTTAAATGTTCTGCAAAGGCCAGCGGAATATTCTAAATATTTGGAATGTTCTGTTAGTTCCGAAGCAAGTTTCGTGTGATTATCCGCAGCAGTGAGCGTGACGTTGGACATCGTGTAGATTGGGACGGTAGGAAACATCTACGGTATCCCCAACCTATCGCAAGACACGACCAGTCAATTTACTTGTGCCAGACTCCTCACCCTCACTTTCATATCTGATCTCCGTTGGTCAACACTCCTCACACCAAAGGTATCAAATCACGTAGCGAGGCCTAGTGAGTCTTTCACTTTCACGCTCTTCGTGGGTCTTCCCTGTCTTTCGACGATAGCATCATTCTGCGAAGTGTCGGACCTGTTCCATTTTCGTTCAGTTAAGTGTTATTAGAAGATAGTTCTTTACTTGTATTTCCTTTGTTTATATAAGAAAGAGAAAGAAAGAAAGAAAGAAAGAAAGAAACAACTTTTTCCTTTGCAAAAACTAGTAATCATAAATATGTCCTGGTCGTGGCCATCCATCAACGCCTGCTAATTTCAGATTGCAATCAGCCGTAAGACATAGCCTCCACGGTTGCTGCTAACATTGTCTGACCATCCATCCATACCTTACATCACAGCCTGCACGGTTGCTAGGTAACATTGTCTGATCATCCACCCATACCTTACATCACAGCCTGCACGGTTGCTAGGTAAATTGTCTGACCATCCACCCATACCTTACATCACAGCCTGCATGGTTGCTAGGTAACATTGTCTGGCGATCCATCCGTACCTTACATCACAGCCTGCATGGTTGCTAGGTAACATTGTCTGGCCATCCATCCATACCTTACATCACAGCCTGCACGGTTGCTAGGTAACATCGTCTGACCATCCATCCATCCATACCTTACATCACAGCCTGCACGGTTGCTAGGTAACATTGTCTGATCATCCACCCATACCTTACATCACAGCCTGCACGGTTGCTAGGTAAATTGTCTGACCATCCACCCATACCTTACATCACAGCCTGCATGGTTGCTAGGTAACATTGTCTGGCGATCCATCCGTACCTTACATCACAGCCTGCATGGTTGCTAGGTAAATTGTCTGACCATCCACCCATACCTTACATCACAGTCTGCACGGTTACTAGGTAACATTGTCTGGCGATCCATCCATACCTTTCATCACAGCCTGCACGGTTGCTAGGTAACATTGTCTGACCATCCGCCCATACCTTACATCACAGCCTGCATGGTTGCTAGGTAACATTGTCTGGCGATCCACCCATACCTTTCATCACAGCCTGCACGGTTGCTAGGTAACATTGTCTGGTCATCCATCCATACCTTAAATCACAGCCTGCACGGTTGCTAGGTAACATTGTCTGACCATCCACCCATACCTTACATCACAGCCTGCATGGTTGCTAGGTAAATTGTCTGACCATCCACCCATACCTTACATCACAGTCTGCACTGTTACTAGGTAACATTGTCTGGTCATCCACCCATACCTTACATCACAGCCTGCATGGTTGCTAGGTAACATTTTCTGGCAATCCATCCATACCTTACATCACAGCCTGCACGGTTGCTAGGTAACATTGTCTGATCATCCACCCATACCTTACATCACAGCCTGCACGGTTGCTAGGTAACATTGTACGTACCTTACATCACAGCCTGCACGGGTGTTAGGTTACACTTCGGTCACTCATTTTGTTATACAAATTTTTGGATGATGATTGTGGTGGTGGGGATAATTGTTTTAAGAGGAAGTACAATTGGGCAACCATCCTCTTTTAACACCACTCAGAAGAAAAGAATGGATGGGATCGGACACTTATAAAAATGAAGGTATCGGCCAAAGAAAGACAAGAGCCATAAAGGGCGTGAAAATTAAGTACTCCCTAGGCTTCGAAGAATATGAGTTGACCAAGGTCGGATAGGAAAAAGTGAGGAGCCTGGCACAAGTAAGAGGACTCAGCTTAGGGCCCCGTGATCGCCGACCGAGGCTCCCAAGTTAAGAGTTGTCTGATGACCCACAGATCTAAGACATATTTGAGTCGACAATAATCACTACAACTATTAGTATTAAGAGAGGACTGTTGCCCATGAGTACTTTCTCTTAAAATAATAATCACCTCCAGCATTTGTGTTAATAGGGGATGGTTGCGAATTGCCTTATCTCTTAAAAAAGTAATCACGTTGAACTTTTTCACCATTTGGTTTGTGACTGAGTAGTCTAGCTCCAATCTCCTGTTTCCCAATGAGACCACTGCCATGACACCATTCCCTGGAGCGAAGAAAGCGAACGATGACTCTATTGAGCACGCGCGCGAGACTAGCTCAAGGCTGAGATACTCCTGCATCTTACTCACCCGCACTTCGCCATACTTCCAGATGTGCAAACATACCTGTGTGTTGTAGAAGTGTAAATGAGTAATATTCTAGCTGAATTCACTGTCCATCTTCTCCTGTGGGTGGGGTCGTATGAGGCGATTAAAAGGGGTCCCAGGTGCCCTTAACTTTGGAGCATGGGTTGCTGATTACGGGTCCATGAGCTGAGACCACTTATTTGCGTCAGGCTTCTCACTTTCATGTGTCAGTATCTGACCTCTCTTGGTCAATGCTTCTTTTTTCCGACTCCTACAGTATTAGGTTGCAGAGACCTAGCGAGTCTTTCATTTTCACGTCCTTCGTGAATCTTGTCTTTGTTTGGCCGATACCTTCATTTTTCGAAGTGTCGGATTTAGGGTTACCACTTTTTGATATAAGAAGTAAGGGACCACGCCCCGAACAAATAGCATTTTAAGAAAAAGGGACATTTAGCTACCGGTACCGAAAAATACGGGATTTTTCCACAAAAGTAAGGGACAGTTCATAAATACTAGAAAATCAAACGTTAGGCACCAATTTCAATGAGATTATAATTAGTTTCAATAGGAGAATAAGATAATTATTGAAATTCGTAAAATAAATTAACTTCCACCCTTTTAACAGTACAATGCATCTGACATCTTAACATTGATGGCTTCGATGATCTTTGATAACTTCACAATTTACATAGATCTCAAAACAGCATGAACAATCACGTTAGAAATTGAAATGGAAGACCTACGGAAGTATGCTGCGAAAGACGAGGTAAATAACTCGGCATGTTCAGCTTTACCAACAAATGGCGATACATCACGAGATTTCCTTCTTCTGAGGCTCCAAAGAGGAAAAAATAATGGAGCTACTTTGACCTTCAAATACGGGGACAACAGTTCATAATACGGGACGCAAAATTTTCACTCAAATATGGGATGTCCCGTACAATACGGATCCCTTCTTTTCCCCCTGCTGATTAGTGTTGATGGTTGCCTAGTGGCAGGGGTGGACCTACCTTATGTGCTGAGGTGCTGCAGCACATTGCCTATTTGAAAAATAAATTACTTTAAAAATATTATCTGCAATCAAATACAGTGCATTGAAAAAGACGTCAGCCAAAGAATAGGAAATTATTCAACTCGCCTCACAACCAGGTCACTAGTCGTGTGCTCTACGCCGGGTGGCTATGCTGGGCTGTGCGATTACAACTCAGGGAGAATTTCTAAGCTTTTTGCCAGAAAGCAGGAACTCTGCCTTTTGGGCATGCGTGCCCAACTTTTACGATAGGTCGTGGAAACAACAGCCAAGATCGGCAAGACATCACTTCACAGCGATTCTTCGTTCGACAACAGAGAGGCAGCACTGAGTCACACTTGCATTACGACCGAAATGAGAAGGTGGCAGGTGGCAACCTCTTGACTCAGCGGTAGTGTTTGAGAGGGGATCGCTAAAAGCAAACGGGGAAACAAAATACTGTAGAGCTGTTCTCGCCAGGTCTTTTAATACCAAAGAGGATAGAATACTCCCAACTTGCCTATTCCATAGTCACCTTTGTAAATCGATTAACTATAAAAGTTGTAATTACATTTTATGTTGTCAAAATAAGGACATGATATCGTGATTTTCTTTAATAAAAATGTCTTGTTTACAAATGACACTATAAAAATATAACATGTAATTTTTTACTACGACGTTGCTGGTTTTATTTCAATTATTTAGGTAACATTGGGATGTTCTGTTTTTGCGCGCTCGCGCCAAGTGTTTGAGTTCGTGAATATTTTGCCATTGCAGGTATTATTGTGTGTTTAATTACATAGTTTTATTATGAGGAATGTGTGTATGCGTTGGGGTTGTTTGCGTGTTTATTCAGTGTGGAAAACTCAGTGGAGAGCCTCTTGAAAACCACATATCGGCATGTTTCTCAATATTTTTATTTTTTGAAGGGGGGATGGGTTACAGCACACAACCGATTTTCTGCACCAGCCGCCACTGCCTAGTTGTACGTAGTCTCTTCGCGGCGAGATCCAATATGGCGTGGCTCAGACGATGTCGCAGCGACAACACGATGCTGGCAACTTAGAAATTACAAATCTTTACAACACCATTGGTCTGGATAGGCAGCGCTGTAGGCCAAAAATTCTCACAGGGAATTCTGTAAGACCACCCTTTAAAACTTGTTTAAAATTAGTGGGGTTACGATTAGTTTTTCAGCCAAGCCTTCGTATATTTCTCTGGCTTAAATCTGTCTCCTGATGAGGCATTTGAATGTATGAACATAAGACTGGAGATGTAAGCAACGAACACTGGTCACCTTAAATAAGTGATGGCTGGAACCGGGCGATTTGGCCGTGCGGTTAGGGGCGCGCAGCTGTGAGCTTGCATCCGGGAGATAGTGGGTTCGAACCCCACTGTTGGAAGCCCTGAAGATGGTTTTCCGTGCTTTCTATTTTCACTCTAGGCACCTTAATTAAGGCAACGGTCGCTTCCTTCCCATTCCTAGCCCTTTTCTATCCCATCGTCGCCATAAGACTTATCTGTGTCGGTGCGACGTAAAACAAATTAATTGCTATTTGCTTAACGTCGCACCGACACAGGTAGGTCTTATGGCGACGATGGGACAGGAAAGGGCTAGGAGTGGGAAGGAAGCGGCCGTGGCCTTAATTAAGGTACAGCCCCAGCATTTGCCTGGTGTGAAAATGGGAAACCACGGAAAACCATTTTAGAAGTAATTAAAATGATGGCTGATAATATTATACATCAAGTTGAACCTTCGGTGTTCACTATTATTAGTGTAGCTTACTGACAGAATGGCGAAGTTAAAAAGAAAAGGAACCAAAGTAGAAGGTACACAGGAAATCAGAAGGCATACTCTAATGAGTGGAGTTAACCAGGGGGCATGTGGATAAGTCAGGTCCAGCTAGTGACAAAGCCATTGGTCTGGAAAGGTTAAGCCCGGCTCATGACAAGACAATTCGACTTTGGGCAAGCAAGGGGGTTCTGAGGCCGTAAGCGCCCCAGGTTAGAGCCGCGAATCGCCCTGTAGGTCTCTAGTATCCCGCGTCACACCACTATTAATCTTGATAGGTTAGGTCCGACTTGTGACAAGACCATTGGGCAGGGGTTAAAGTGGTAGAATAGAACAATCACAATCAACGCACGCCTTGACAAGTACAGAAAGCGCGGCATGACAAGTTCAAAAGGCGCGGTTTGGCAGCCTTGTGGGCACGCTTCATGCGAGCTTTATCGGAACAATAAAAGACCAATATTCATGACAGCTGACAGATGCCGGCCAATACCAACACAGAAAATGGTAGCAAAACTCAGATTTGCAGTGCCTCAGTTTTAATTCTAATATGTATAGTAAGAATATTTCTAGGGGAGGGTCCTTGGCAAGCATAAAGGATCTCTCCTCTACGCTACTTCAGATATCGTTTCTCGACATTTTAACACGTTTTTCATCTTTGTAAGTCGTGAAGTGTCTACAGAAGTAAATACGTTAACTACATTGTGTAATAATGTATATTTGCCTCACAAAAGGCATGTGCTGTTTAGAATATTTCACCTCGAAAGTCAACGTTCTGGAAGCTACAAATCTTCAAGCATAACATTTAATCTTCAAACGGTGAAGTGGGGTCGTTTATGGCTCTATTAAAACTGCATTATGACTCCTTGCTTTGCTCCATAATTGCTCCTTTCCTTCGTACGTTACCCTCAGCCGAAGGGCAATACTTCGTCGTTAAATGCAGAATGGGTCTCGGCCCATAAGTGGCCACGCCTGGTCCATGGTCCTACAGTTCTGCACTCTGACCGGCCAGCCGAGCAGAGGAGGGGTGGCCCCGGCTGTAACGCGGCTCGGCAGACGAAGAAGGGTTGGTCCCCACCGTCGGCTGTACTGAGAATATTCAGTGGTTTTCCACTCTCATGCACTAAGGCGAATGCGGTACAGTTACTAACTACGGCCGGCACCCTCTCACCTTCACAGCACACCTCCTTCTCCGATATAGACTGAATGGCCAAAAGTCACTGGAAGGGGTGTCCCATTAGAAAATGTGCCGTGTATGACCCCTGAGCATGGTGGCTAGCTCAGGGGTCACTCTGTCACAGACACCAGTGTCGTGAAGATGGCAACACGTCGCGAGTTAACCGACTTTAAACGTGGGATGATCATCGGTGCATGGGTCATAGCATTGCGGAGATTACACGCGAATTCGGGTTTCCGAGTTCAACAGTGTCGAGGGTGGATCTTCAATATCGCAGAGAGAATGTTACCACCCGCGTAAACCGCTGCACGGGAAGACCACTGGTGTTTAACGAACGGACATCACGTCGCCTTCGTAGAACCATACTGAGCGTTTGACGGGCTACTGTGAGTCAGATCACCGCCCAATTGTATGTTGGGAGTCAGGAACCCATTTCTACCAAGAGTGAAGGGAGACAACTGAACCACATAGGCTTCACCAGCCGACGACCAACTCGTGACCCTTTGCTGACACCCCGACACAGAGCTCAGCGACGTGCGTGGGCCCGCGAACATCGGCTATGGACCACGGAACAGTGGCGGCGTGTGATATGGTCCGGTGAATCCCGGTTCCAGTTGTATCGAACGGATGGGCGCGTGAGAGTATTGCTCTTATAAAAACCGGGTTGCCATATCGAATGATTCTGCTCAACAGCATCACGGAAAAACGTAAATTTGTGAAACTCAGTTTTTAAGTCCAAAATAAAAGAGAGAAGGAAATTAACTGCAAATTAAGCAGAGTTTAATTTTGTTTCTTCCTCAGCCCCATCCATAAAGTAAATAAGTCACTGTATTCATGTTAAAGAAAGAAATCGCACACATAGACTAATTAATCACATAACACTCACTCAACATAAGTACGCACTGATATAAGAACTAAAAACACCCACACGCGCACAAAGGGACGACTTCTCTACAACACTGATAAGCTGCCGACAATTCACAGAGTAACGGATCGCGCGTTACATGTACCTGAGCGACGCAGAAGGAAAATGAAGGACGGCAACAAACCGATGGCTGTTCTCGTCATTGTGCTTCCTCCTTTCGAATGTATTTATGACACATAAAAGCCAGTCAATATTTTAATAACGTACGGTCAAAAAATGCTTCATCCTTTTTTTCTTTCTTTCATAATACAGTGTAAAGTACATTATAATTTTCCTTAATCGCGAGGAACTATGGGAGAATGATCTGTAGATGTGGAGTGTTTCATTGTATCCAGCAATAAGGTAACGGTTTTGATGGATGTTGTAAAGGAAGCAAGACAGTGAAAATGAGTTTCTCGGAGGATGACATTTTAAATCCTATTAACGTAGCAGAGTTTGTAATGAGTTATTTCTACGAAAAGGCATTTTCGTACTCAGGAAAAATCAGCTCCAAAGAAAAGGAAATGGGATAATATCTGATTGATGTGATGGAAAATAATCGTAGAGGAGTGCAACCTGTTGAGGAAGTTTCTCCGCAGTGGAGACAGTTGAAGCGACTTCCAGTGATTCCCTTTGTCAAAACCCTCTGCCGATCGGGTCGTACTTCGAAACTACCATAGAATATGACTCCCCAGAATCTACTGATGCTCCGAATCCGTCGCCATGCAAATCGTCCAGTTCTAGTTTTGTTCCTAGTCACGTAGAACGTGTGCCAGAAAACATCGGTATGGACTAAAAGGGCAAGGCTGTAAAATTCTGGCTTAACGAAGGTGGTAAAAAGCTATTATCACTTTCACACGTCCACATATACTGTCTTTACTTGTGGAAGAAGCAGTTGGAAAATACGGGAATGTCAGCAAGTTCGATTGAATAAAAAAAAATTATGTATGAAAAACTGTATTCCTGTGCCCAGGAGTCAAGAAGGGGTAGGGGAAATGTAAGTGATGAAGATTTATAACTGTGGGCTTTGGAAATTGCACGTGAACTGAACTACCTATCGAAAAGTGTAATTTATCCGCCTTTCATGCCTGGATCAGCCGCTTCAAGAAACAAGACAGAATTGGGAAGTAGAAAAATTACGAAATGTCTATTCCGTCGCATATTCAGGACGAACAACAAAAGAATAAGGCTGCAGAAGAATTTCTAGAGACGGCTCGATAACGATTCTCCATTACACCCCGTCGTCTGTTTACAACACTGATCAAAGCGGAATCGAGCGTAAAATGCGATCGAAAAGACTTATCTTTTGTAGGTGCGAAAATCACGCTCACGATAGCCCAATCGATTAGTTCACTCTAACATTCATACACCATCAATCAGAATGGACGGTTCTTTGTTCCTTAATTATTTATTGTACTGCAGGAGCCGGTTATTGGTTTCAAAAATATGTTTAAAGCACACAACATCGGTCTCACTGCCACAAAATGAGGAAAAGAGGGGAAAACAAAACTGAAAATATGTTTTAGAGAATACTTTTTTCCGTTCTGTGAAGACAGCTATGTCCTGCTTTTCGATTTGTGGACCGCGTACATTGGTACAACTTGTCATGAAGACATGCAAAATAATCGAACTGCTTCAGATTCCTCCAGGTACCACGGGCATAATTCAACCGTTAGACAAATTCTTCTTGCTGCAGCGGAAAGCTTTTTAGGGTCGATTAACAGAAATTCTAACTTAGCTTAGTGATGTTAAAGTTGAGGTTCACCACAGACACATAGTCCTTAAAGTGCAGTCCTTTATACTTTTTCAGTTTTCATCTCCACGATTTCGGGATATGGTTAAATATTCATGGTTTGCAATGAATTACACCTCCTGAGTTGGTAGTGCCCACTAAAATTTGTTTGGAGAAGGAGACGTGTGATGAACAGTACAGTGGCAGTTCGTGCATGAAGGGCTTTTGAGCGCCACCCCGCCGCCTTTTCAAAAACATTTAACGTTATTTCACTCTGTAACTGATTACACAAAGAGATGGACAAATATAGAGTAGCGAAGTCGAACTTGTCTGGTGTGCTATTCAGTTATACAATGTTATCTTTATTATTTTGGCTCTAAACATTTTGTTTTTCTATTTCCAAGGATATGGCAAAGCTTTTCAGATCGTGGCTGATGTCCAGCACGCACGATGTTTTCTCTTTAGTCGTGAGGCGCTCGGACTGTGGCAGCAGAGCCCTGAGCAGGTCCCCAGACTTTGCTAATGTGCGGAGTGCGAGAGGAGCCTGGAAGGAAGATGTGGGCTTGTCAGGGGAAACAAAAGTGCAGGCGGCTGTAAGCGCTGAACTCCGGAACCCTCAGCAACACCGCCAACCACTTTGCAATGTACCTAGGCCTTATTCCCCCACGTCTTATATTAATTTATTATTGTTGTTAGAGATTAATTCCAAAACATTTTACAAAACAATGAATTCCATTATACTGACTATTTAAACGATTCAGTTCTATAAAGTACCTGAAATAAAGATTCGACATGTAACCATAACGTGACGGCACTATTTCTAGGGTGGTCAAACTGTTAAATACATTGCCATGCTTTGAAATTTGAGCAAGGAGAGAAAAAATTCGGGAGTGCACTGTTTATTTGTTTTCGTGAATGTTATTATCACTTGTGATTGTGATCGGTGAAACAGTGCTGTGTCATAGTAGTCGGGATTGCATTAGCTGTTAGCCTGTTAATTAGCCATTAATTAATTCACCACCAAAGAGTCAGTATCTGTCTCGTCTTATGCTGGAGAACAACGTGGGTTTGATAGCACTACAGGAAACACACCAGTGACAGTGAAGATCTCTTCAGAAGAGGAAAAATAGCTGGTTACAATCTTGCTGGGGCAATCTATGATGAATGTTATGGGATCGAAACTCACATCAGATCCCAGTTAACTGATTTTAAAGTTGTTTATGGAGACAGCTCAACAGATATCTTTGTCCTGGCAGTGGAAATCTCAGGCATTACTGTTGTGAATGTCTATAAACCACCAGGAGTCAGTTGGTCCAGCCGTTCATTAAACGTTTTTGATCACCCTGTTTTGTACGTCGGTGATTTCAATACTCACAGCCCAGCGTGGGCATACGAATTCCAAGATGACAATGGGTCCAACCTAAACAACTGGATTGAAGCAAACTCCCTAGAACTCGTCCACAATGCTAAACATCCTGACAGATGGCAAAAGGATTATTCTCCTGACCTGTGCATAGTGTCACAGTCAACTGCTGAGAATAAACACATGGTATAACGAAAGGTCATCAGTTACTTTCCTCACAGTCAACACAGACCAGTTATTATTCACTATGGCACTGAGGTCCCTCTTGTGTCTTCAGTACCATAATCTCGTTGGAATTTTCGACTAGCAAAGTGGAATAAATTTGCAAAAGGGCTTGATAACACTGTACGGTAGATACCACCCGTTCCTGAAAATTACAGTAGATTTGTCAACGCCATAAAAGCTAATGCTAGGAAGTTCATTCCCCGAGGATATCGTAAGACGTATATACCACGATGGTCAGAAGAATGTAATCAGCTCTACATCGAATATCAAAACTCTCCTAATAAAACGTCAGCTGATGAGTTGTTAAGGGCTCTAAATACATCTAGGAGAGAGAAGTGGCACAGAACTACAGCAGAGATGGACTTCACACACTCTAGTCATAAACCCTGGAACTTCATAAGAAAACTTGGTAGTGAGCCTACCATGAAACGCAGACATTGGCCAATGAACCCAAACACCATTGCCTCCAGACTGACACAAATCTCTAGAGCGAAGATGGATGAGGTACACGCAAGGAGTGTTAAGAAGCAACTAAGAACGAGAAGATCACAGTTGACATCCCATCCGGAGTATTCCTGTGACTTCAGTACTGAAGAACTGGACAAGGCTCTATCCAAGATAAAGATAAATAAAGCTGCTGGTCTGGATGAAATCTGTCCTGAGTTTCTGAGGCTATAGGCCCTGGTACAAAACATTGGCTAGTCAACTTTTTCAGTGAAATTCTCCGAACTGGTAAATTACCTAAGTTGTTAAAACAAGCCAAAGTAATTGCAATCTTGAAACCAGGAAAGGAAGGAACTGATGCTTCACATTGTCGATCAATTTCACTCCTTAGCGTAATCTACAAGATGCTCGAAAGAATGATACTTAACCGTATCCGGGAAGCAAGAGTCATCCCAGTTGAACAAGGAGGTTTCAGAAAGAATCGTAGTTGTTGTGATCAGGTGTTAACACTGATAACACAGATTGAAGCAGGATTCCAGAAGAGACTGAAGACTGTTGCAGCTTTTGTCGACCTTACATCAGCCTATGACATGGTCTGGAGAGAGGGACTGTTGCTCAAGTATGCTCAAGTTATCCCTTGTCAGAAGCTAGCATGTTTACTGAACAACATGTTATCCAACCGTCGACTTGCTGTATTTCTGAACGGTGAAAGAAGCAGGTGGAGATCGCTAAATAATGGTTTACCCCAAGGGGTCAGTATTATCTCCCATTCTATTCAATCTTTACATCCATGACCTGCCAAGAACAACTTCAAAGAAGATGCAGTTTGCAGACGATCTAGCTTTAATTACTCAGAGTACGGATTTGGCACACTAGGAGGATGTACTTTCAGAGGACCTAGCTACCATGTGCGACTATTTTCACAAATGGAGACTCCAGCCAAATCCTAGTAAAACGGAAGTAACAGCTTTCCACTTGCGTAACATGGAAGCTAATCGGAAGCTACATGTGGTTTTTAACGGAACAGAAGTCTCCCACAACTTCTTCTCAAAATATCTGGGTGTCACACTGGATCGAAACAGCATTGCTTGAATCTGTCAAAGAAGCTGGGTACAAGAGCAAATCTGCTGCATAAACAAGCGGGCAGCAACTGGGGTGTAGATGCAAACACTCTTCGCACTGCTTCACTTTCTCTAGCATACTCAGCTGGTGAGTACTGCGCTCTTGTGTGGGAAAACAGTGTACATTCGAGCAAGATTGACGTACAGCTCAATGAAACCACGAGAGTTGTTACTGGGACAGTGAGGTCCACTCCTACTCAGTGTCTGCCTCTTTTAACAAACATTGCTACTCCAGATCTGAGGAGAAAAGCAGCGAGAGCACAGTTGCTCAAGAAGACCTTTGCATACAGGAACTCACTGTTGGTGGTGGTGGTGGTGGTGGTGGTGGTGGTGGTGATTATTGTTTTAAGAGGAAGTACAACTAGGCAACCATCCTCTATATATCACTAATCAGAGGGAAAATATGGAAGGGACACGACACTTCGAAAAATCAAAGTATCGGCCAAAGGAAGGTGGTGGTGGTGGTGATTATTGTTTTAAGAGGAAGTACAACTAGGCAACCATCCTCTACATAACACTAATCAGAGGGGAAAATGGAAGGGATCTGACACTTCGAAAAATGAAGATATCGGCCAAAGAAAGACAAGGGCCACGAAGGGCGTGAAAATGAAAGACTCCCTAGCCCTCGCAAACCTAATAGTGTTGTGGTCGGAAAAGAACAAGAGTTGACCAAGAGAGGTCAGATAGGAAAGATGAAAGTGAGGAGCCTGGCACAAGTAAGTGGAAGCAATGCCAGGACTCAGCTAAGGGCCCCGTGGTCGCCAACCCACGCTACAAAGTTCAGAGCCCCTGGGGGCGAACTCACTGTTGTTCAATGCCTTACGAGATCCGTCTGTGATGAGGTTAAAATCCCGGAATTAACTCTAGACTGATCTACACTCCCATGAAAAATTCAGTGTAACAGCAGAATGGAGACAGGATGGGAACAATGTCCACCCACCAACGCCTTTCTGATTAAAGACCCAACGAAGAAAGTGCTAGGTTTCGATCTTCCTCGACATGAGTGGTCAAAACTCAACCGTTTCAGAACAGGCTACGGCAGGTGCCGATATATGATGAAAAAGTGGGGATATTGTGAAAGTGCTGCGTGTGAGTGTGATGCTGAGAAGCAGAGATTGCTTCATGTTGTTGAGAGCTGTCCACTGTCAGCATTTAAGGACGGTTTACGGACTCTGCATGAAATGACACCAATAATAATAATAATAATAATAATAATAATAATAATAATAATAATAATAATAATAATAATAATAATAATTCATTAATATTGTAGTGCAAGCAGATTTCTATTCAGCCAATGTCTTTCAAATGAAGCGCCTTGAAGAATGTCATCTTCAATATAAACTTGCAACAACTTGTGCAAGAAGTTTGGACTTTTCTTCACAGTAGTCTCTACCAAAATAAACGTATGTTATGCCCTCTAGTGTGAAGAAGAACGATTAAGACTACAAAGTAATTTGTTATTTTAAGGTTTCCTAGACTGAGTTGATTTGTCTCAATTTTTTTTTTTTTTTTTTTTTTTTGGTATCTTAGTTGTAACACTTCGATCACTTTCCGCCAACTTCAAAATTGACCAATAAGAAATTTTTTAGGTGTATTTTTCCACCAATAATGTTCATCTCTCCTTATTTGATTATCCAATAAAAATTGGGGGGTGTCAGACTTTAGCCCAGAGTTCTCTAGAACCTTCCTCTCGCGTATAAAAGCTGGCACTTTTTTGAGCTACCTTGTCTTATTGATCGTGCAGTTTACTGAGTGTGTGCTAATAGAGAAGGCGGGAGCGTCTCGCCCTTCATCGAGCTATACTGCAGATTAAGGTAATTTAATATCTGTGTGATAGCCTATGAAAGCTAGCTCGAGGGGAAGGTTTCCGGTGTATAATAATTTAACCGTTAATTTCCAATCTTCTAAAATGTAAATTTCTACTGCAAATTTCAAACAAACCGAAAAGCACTTAGCTTAAATCCTGGAATAAAGAGTGTAACACCCTCTCGATTTCACTATTAACTTGACTTTGAGCTGACTATGATTTTGTGACCGTTTTCTGTCTGTAACTTACATCTTCTCCATCTAGTCACCTCAGTAGCATAGGATTAGCCTCTGTAACGTCGGGCAGTGAGCCCAACTAGGGTTTTAAGCTTCTCAATGTAAGTTTCAAGGAGTGCAAGTGTCTGTCTCCGCATCATTTTGATTTCTGGGCCAGTAACTTTGACCTGTGTTTTTTTTCTTCCCACAAAGGCCCGGTAGAGTGGGTATTAGATACTCCTGTAAAATTCAATCATTTATGTTAAATGGTTAGAATGTTGAGTGTTTAAGACAGTGAATTCAGTTTGAATTGTAAAACATATGTTGTGCCTCGAGAGGCCTGGAAAGTGTAAATTTTAGTGATCAAAGATCCTCGGCTTGTAAATGCTTAAGGTTCGGAGCGCAGTCTCCTAGATAAATCCATAGAACACAGGTGCTCTTTCTTGTAGAGGTGTTAATGTACTCTGTAAATGAAATTGGGAGACCTGTCTTCTTGACTCTTGACTGTATGGAGCAATAGTGTTCAAGGAACATTTGTAAAATTGGAAGCTTTAAGCTCAGATGATTAATTGACAAATTTTGTTGATTTTCTGATTTCTCCTACTTTGTATTTGAACAACTGTACCTGAAATCTTGTGCTGTCGCTGTTTTGTTGAAATTTAGCTTCTAAAGAAAGAGTAGAAAAGAAATTTAACTCTGATTATAAATATTTTAATTAATCTTTTGATTGTCGTAGATAGACCCGTACATGCCCGCACCTTCTTTCACCTCTGTCCACCACGGAACCACTGTAACAAATATTAATTTTTATCTAAAAGTATCGTGGTGTTGGTCGGTGAAAATTGGACCGATTGGGGAGGGGAAATAGATAGTGGCACAGCCGTGCCAGAGTAAAATGTCGCAAATCGACACTGGAACAGTGCGACAATGAAGTTCTAATTCGTTGTGCTTGGTGTACAAAAAACTTGTTTTATGATCATGCAATTTTTATCAGTCATTTTCGCTACACTTTTGTGAGTGACGGACACAGCTTCAGAGTGGGTCCAGGAGCCCGCCACACGACAACTCCGAGTTGGCTCTGGGATGTCCAGCTGCGCCATCCGTCATGCTTCCGTACCAGGATTCCAAGGACCAAGGGGGATGTTTTCATTCCCCTCCCCGAAGGGGAGGGGCGGGCCACCTAGAAGGTTACGCCTTCTCTCTGGCCAGGAGATTTGGCGGGGTTTGGGGATTTGATGGGAGTTTCAGGTTAAAAGGAAGAAGCTTTGATTTTGGAGATGTGAAGGGATTTGGCCTCTTGGCTAAGGGTGCAGTATCTGCTCTTGTGCTTTTTATTGAGATTCCTGGGTTAAATCCATGGGTTACATACATCATATGAGTTACGTGCATTAGGTTGCTTACGATGATTTTACGAGTACAATGTGTTTAGTTGGTTTACTAGTACATATATTGGAGATAGATGTGGGTTGGGTAGGGGTTGTAGTGGTAGAGGAGATGAAGGGTTGTTGTGATGTTGGTGATGGACGTGGCTAGGAGGCGGAGAAGATCTAGAATTGGGAGTGGTGGTAGTAGGAAGTTGGTTTGGGGGATGGGTATGTGTATGGTTTGCTGTGGCGGGGTGGGTGGGGGCGGCCGGGGGAGGCGGTGTGGGTTATTAGGAGGGGAGCGTGTGGATTGGGGTGGGGAGCGGAGTGTTCTACTCTGTGATACTGGCTGTTAATTTGGACGCCGGTTGTTATTAGCTGTTGTACTTCTTCTTCTGTGGGGAGTTGGATTCGTACCATGTAGGTCGGGCCGTTCCTGCTGTAAATGCGGTACGCTCGGAGTACTGATATGCCTGCAGATTTCAGTTCTTGCTGGATGTCATTTGCTGTTAAGGTTGGTTCGATTCCCCGGATGACACAGCTCGGCACTGGTGCTGGTGGCTGCTGATGTGCTGGAGTTGCGGCGGTTTCTTGTTCTTGTGGGGCTGCCTGTGCTGTGCTGGTTGCGTTTTCTTGGCTAGTAGGAGCTGGTGGCTGCTGATGTGCTGGAGTTGCGGCGGTTTCTTGTTCTTGTGGGGCTGGCTGCGCTGTGCTGGTTGCGTTTTCTTGGCTAGTAGGGGTTTGTTGATAGCTGGGCGGTGAGGGGCTTGGGGAGGTGGTGGTGATTGACATTATTGGGGTAGGATGAGTTGTCGTGGTAGTGAAAGTGGGAGTATGGTGGGGGGTGTAGGCCGAGGTAGTGATGGCGGTAGTAGTAGTGGTGGTTGATGTGGATGATAGGGACGTGGGAGGCGGTGGGGGCTCGTGGGCTGTTTTGGGTTGGTATTCGTTGACGGTAGGAAGGGCATAGGGATTATCGATCATTTGTTGGAGAATGTAGTCTGGTGTTGTTACCACTGAGTACCGTCTATTGCCGATCTCTGCTCCACGGGCTTCCAGGGTCAGCTTGTCTTCTCTATTAGGTAGGTATATCAGTAGCTGTGTTGAAGGCTGGGAGGTTGCTTGATCCATGAGACGGCGGACATCTTGGACTCGGTAGCCGGACTTGCGAAGTTTTGTCCTGATGGTATGTTCTGCGATGGTGGTGTCCACACCTGATATGAGACGGGAGTACATGATTGGGGAGGCGACAGCCAACTAGGCGTCTGCCTGTTTGTGCTTTATTGGGCCGACTGAGTTTGCAAGTAGAGGTGATGGCACCTCAGCCGAAAAAATACAGGTGTGTTTGATCCCGAGTTAGGTGAGGAGGATTCCACGTGTGATTTCGGAGTCTTGGAGTTAAATCTGGAGGCCGATTCTCCGCACGCTGTCCTCTTACAGTACAACGATTGTACAAAATCATTTCAAGGTAGGTTTCAAGCTGTTTTACCTGATACTTCCCTTGTTAGGATCTTGCAGTTCCTTCTCGAGTTTAGTGGAAGAGTATCATTCTGTCCTTTATCATATCAAATGTGTTAACACATTCACATGGGCTATGTAAATACTTCTGAGAGTGTCGCTGTGAAAGTTTCCTTGGTCTTTTCACATGCATTTAAAATACGTATTTATGAGTATTTTTATGTTGGTGCTAGTCAGTGGCGGCGATTAAGGAAGGCAAGGGGAGCAGTCACACCCTCCCTCCACCTGAAATTAGGAATTATAAAAATAAAAAAACATTTTATACAAACCCTGTTGTCAGTGGCTGGGCCATGGGTTGTGAGGGGCCCATGACTGTTCCTTTATTCAGTAGCTGAAGAGTGATTTTACAATATATTGATAAAGCTACAGCACACAGCACAGTATTATTTGTATTACTTAGGCCGTCATAGTGCAGAGCTTCTTTCGTCAATGGGAGTGCGGTAGTTATTTCTGAAAGAATGTGGGTTTCCCAACCTGTTCCAATAATAACCATCCCTTGCTGCCACTCACAACAATCAACAATGCTTTTTGAAGTAATTAGCCAGTTCTGAGAACCCAGTAGTCAGCGAAGATGCGATAACAAAGACATCCTCCTGATCTACACTCTAAATACTGAAGTTTCGCACCTGTTTATAACTCTCGGCAGTGAGTGTAGCGAAGCAGGCCTACGATGCACGGTTGAGTTGTAAATTATTTGGTTCTAGAAACGAGATTATTTCTTAATATTGTGACGGTCAGCGTGTTTTGGTTACTATAATTGAAATATGCATTCCTTGTGTGTGTGTTCGTACCATATAAGTGTACTAGTTTAATTTCTCCGGATTTGAAAACTATATTATTATTATTATTATTATTATTATTATTATTATTATTATTATTATTATTATTATTATTATTATTATTATTATTTCTTCGTTATGCCCGTTTACAGAGCGCGTTGGAACTTGTTAGCTTGATGATGGTTTTCCTTCCTTCTTCTCCTCCCAAACTCTCTTCATGAACTCGCTATGCTGTTTCTTGCATTCTTCCTTCCATTGTTTCCCTGTGGTTCTTTTAGCCTTTTCCGTGAACGTGTGCTTTGCAACCAGATTCCCAAAAGCCTTGTGATCCCTGATATTATCTTCTGTGATATTCATTTTTTTAAGTCCTGCTTTATTTCCTCAAACCAGCTTATTTTGACCTTCTTTGAATTAACTATACCAAGCAGTTTTCTTGCATATCTATTGTCGTCCATTTTACAGATGTGGCCATAGAATTTCATTCGTCTCCTGCGTACGGTATCGGTGAACTTGTCGATCGCTTTGTACAAATCTACAGTTTTCCTTTTGATCCATATACCATTTACATGAACGGGGCCATATATTTTCCTAAGAATTTTTCATTCTTGTTTGTCAATTTCATCAATTTTAGAGTGGCATCCTAGAGATGTGGGGCTGCCTGGCCGAGGCGGTAAAGGCGTGCTCGGTTCGCCCGGAAGGACGTGGGTTCGAATCCCCGTCAGAAAGTCGTAAAATTTAAGAAACGAGATTTTCACTTTCGGAGGTTCACTCAGCCTACACCAAAAATGAGTACCAGGTCAATTCCTGGGGGCAAAGGCGGCCGGGCGTAGAGCTATCCCATCAAATGCCGAGGTTAAGGATAGTTCTTTTATTGTAGTGGTTCCATGTTATTCGGTATGCTTTCAGGAGTTTGGTGGCTCTTTCTAAATTAGCTTTCCTGTCCAATCTCCTAGATATTTGAAGGAAGGGACCTGTGTGATTATTCCATAATTTGTCTGTAGTGGGGATCTTTGGATATTCTGGTGTCCATTAGCCATGATATGAATCTTCTCATACGATATTTGGAGGCCTGTCTTTGATGGTATCTCATGTAACTTCTCTATGGCATACCTGGTTTCTTCACTAGTCTTGGTAAAGATAGCTAGATCATCAGCAAAAGCTAGGCACTTCACGTTAATTCTTTGTCCCCGAGTACCAATGTTTATACCTTCGATTTGTTTTCCCCATTCTCTGTGATGACTTTGTCTAACACTACGTTAAAAAGGATTGGGGAGAGGCCACGTCCTTGTCGAACTCCTGTATGCACTTCAAAAGGTTCTGATAGACCACCTAGAAACTTCACTTGAGATGTTGTGTCTGTGAGAGTCTGGCGGATTAATTCTGTGGTCTTCTTGTCCACACTGAGCTCTCCTAGGATGTCCACAACAGTTTTTCTGGCGATAGAGTCATACGCCTTCTTAAAGTCCACAAAGGTGACAAATGTGGTGGTACTGCGGCGTGTCCTTAATATCGTCTCCAGACTCCAAATTTGCTCAGAACACGATCTACCTTTTCTGAAGCCTGCTTGGTATTCACCAGTCAAATGATCTGCTTGTTGTTCTACTCTGTTTAATAGCGCTTTAGATAGAACCTTGTATATAACTGGTAAAAGGGATATGCATATGCCTCTGTAGTTGTTGGGGCCTTGCATTGGTAGCGTGTTCCATCATGCTAGGGTTACGAGTTGAAAATACAACTAGTGGTGGTCTTTTGGGAAAGATCACGAAAATACAACTCGATTGTTGGGATCGAGAAGTGCCTCGAGATGTTCGTGGCTGTGAGTAGGCATTTCTTCCTAACCCAAAAGGTTATGGTTTTCCCGCCAATATTCGGGTGGCTAGTTGCAGTGGCTTCCCACTGGGTCACCACAACCCTACGCCGATATTATTATTATTATTATTATTATTATTATTATTATTATTATTATTATTATTATTATTATTATTATTATTATTAGTAATTACTATCGTTGCGTCGTTGTTGTTCTTTGTAATAATGCAGAACCCTGTACTACGAAAGAAACTTGCAACTTCCCTCACCAGGAAAAGAGGAGGCCCATTTTCAGTTATTTCAGTTATTTCCAGGGGGCGGGGGGCGAGCTTCTTAGCGCCGCTACTGCCTGTTGTTTTATCACATAATGTTTTCCTTTAATATTTTTAAATATTAAAATACTTTGTGGAAATACGCAGAAATTGTCATTCGACGTAGCTAACTGATTCGTACAGCGTTACGGCACGTAGTGGAGACTCGCGCTGCAGCGTGTTAGTATCTGACAGCAGAAAACCTTAGTTAATTGAATTTTGTATGCGGACTGAGAGGGGAGAATCTTTCACTTCGCTAGTTGCTCCAGCAGTGTTCATATCGGCTCTTGGAGACTATGTTAGGGTGAAAAGGCTTCATTTAGCTCTCAGTAGCTCAGTTACCCCCTCCAGTACCTTCCCTACTTTCCTCTCGAAGTTCTGAGCTTCGCGCAAGTTTGTAACATCAGATAGTAATCGCACTTCTTGCATGTGGTGTGAGGAAGGGAAAGAGGGGTATATTTTTTATTGAACATGTTTCTTAGATCCAGTGTTGCCTGGTCTACAAATACAAATTGGTAGGTTGTACGTAAAACTTTCGGAAGTTTCTCGAGCACTGAAATGTTATAATACAACTAAATGAAAGAATGTAATAATCATGTGAAGTTATTATGAGAAAAATATACAATTTCACTCACCGTACTCTCTGGTCACTCTATACTTCTTCTCTTTCTCTCCACTTTTCCTGTAGATGTAGTTGTTCATCAGGCGTAGAAATAATTGTGTACCAATTTTGAAGTTGTAGCAGGATGCAGAATATTCTATACGCTGGTCGGTGATTTGCCTTCCAATGATGCGGTCAAGCGTTGAGTTTCGAGTTCAATAACAAGGGAGAGATTACGTAATTTTCGCCCAAAATTAATGCGGGGAAGTACCTAACGAGTGATGTTATCGATTAAACGTCACGCAGTGAGACGAGGAAAGAGTTTTTAGGCTCAAGTATATTATATACCATTAATATTCATTTTCCTTAACTTTAGGTTAGAAAAAAATTCCGGATATATTTTTTAGCCTTCTGGTATGTTGCAAATAAATCGGGAGATCTCCTTAAATTTCGGGAGACCTGGCAACACTGCTTAGATAACACAGTATAGGGCCCCACTTTAGCAAAAACTTAAAGTTCAGATATTTCACTCAATTGTGAGTAAAGTATTGAATGAAGCCTACACAAATGATGAAGGTGTCAAAATGTGTGTTTTCCAGAGCTCTGACAAGTGGAAAATGAAAATTTGGGAAATCATATCCGGTCCAAATGTTATTCGTGAAAAACCCGTAGAAAGGGCAATTTTTAAAATGAACTTGTTCCACAATACGATGTTCATTTGAAATACTTTAATAAATAGATTTATCCTTTACTAAAAGTTCATGAGCCAGATTTTTGAATGTCGGAAAACTAAGGTCTCCAGTTCGATGACAATGGGGTCATGTATGATGTGATAATAGCGTTACTAGTGGTAGAGTTAGTCAATCAAATTAGTTTCCGAGTATGTCGTGCGTCATTATGACGTCAACACGTAAACGTCGTTTCGTTACAAATAATCAGTTAGAAAAGTGAAATATAGTGTTGAACCAGGACCGAGTGGTCGTTCGGATGAAGATGTCGTGATAGTAGAGCGATCAACAATTGATGAAAATAATCGACTTTCAAATACTTCAAAAGATGTCAAAGTGCAGAAGCAACGTAAACCTCATCAACAAGAACAACCAAAACGACGGGATTACAAAACGAGAATGACGAAAAACATTGTTTAACGTATACCTGGCGACCAGTACTTGTAACGGAACGACTCTTGATATAATTTTCCAGAAGATGACACCATTCGAAATGATACGTTATACTTTATCACTCACAGAGCGATAATTGTATCAGTACTCAAACAAGAGAAATCACATGCTGAGGATGTAGGTACCAATCACGAGTCCGGCAGCTGATGAAACCAGCGACCTTTATAGACATCAGGAGTTGGAGAAGCAAGCTAAATCGTTTGAGGCGAAAGAAGCCAAAATACATCTGTTAAAAGATATATTTATTTGTATACATTTATAGTAGTAAATATTGTGTACATTGCAAGCAATCTCATGGTTTACTTCTCCTTCACGTCCTAAAACTTCCTTTTTCCATATTTCGTGAAGGACCATTTTCAGTGCTCAGTTGCTTGTCCAAAGTACTAGAACTGTAAAGATTTTGCCAGGCTCATGGACAATGAGCCCCAGAGGAGTGAGACAGGCTTCGGCAGCCGGCACAATTCATATTCTCGCCGCTAGATGGATGCTTCATTCTTTCCAATCTTGACCTGGTTGAATGAATGGAAACAGGCTGTGGATTTTCATTTTTCACAGACAATGAGATAAGTTTCACACTCTTGCCGCGCATATTCGTCAGTCTGGCAGTCTCATTCAGTCAATGTTACAGTGACTCTATATGTACAGTGTGGCCAAGTCCAGTCCAGCTGCCATGTTTTAGCCAGCTGATAGATGAAGGAGAGTATTATTAATATTGTTTCAATAAAGAATAGATTAGTTCAATGTTTTAAGATGTTATTTATTTTGCTTAAAGGTCCTACTGTGTGCATATGGGTCTATAAGCATAAGTTCTATTCAGATTCTGACTAACCTGCCTGACGTAAGACTTCAACATTTAGATTTATACGTGGTATACAAGTCACAATTACTTAAGACGTTAGAAATTCTGTGTTGGCAGCCAGGCCTATAATAACATTTATATTGCCATTGATGTGTTCACGGCCCGTACTTGTAGATATGATATAGGCTTTTGGGCTTATGCCGTGTCAAGAAAATAACGTGAAATTCTTTTCGTTTTGTAGAGAGCTTTGCTCTGCGTCATCAGAAGAAAATCTGGACTGTCCACGATAAAGTCTTCTCAAACAATGAGGTTTGAATTTAGACGTTATAATAGAAGTGGAAATGGTACGTTCATTCGTCCCCCGGACGCGGTACAGCGCTCGCGTTCGAAGCGGAAGCTGACGGAACCATCAGAATCAGTCTGAGAGGGTCACATGACATATATTGTACCATTATACTGAGCGGTGAGAATGGATATTTAACGCAGTAATAATTTTGCAGTAGGGCGCCGCTTGTGAGGGCGTGATGCTATACAGAGCGCGGGAATCGAGAGGGTGATTTCCCGAGGCAAGGCGTGGTCATGTGTGACGAAGAAAGAATATGTGAGGAAGAGAGAAAGAGAGATGGGATTTTGTCTGGGGGAGAGACCTGCCATCTTAACAGAGATTTTCAGCGGGAACAGACAGGCTCACCACGCTATGGAAATTGAGTCGTAATTCCTATGTTTGAAGGTTTTACAGGAAAGTAATAGGATGGAAATCGGTACCAGAATTTTCCGAAGCCATAGATACCTTAAAGTATATTAATATATAATCGAATAAATAACTACGTGGGAGGCCGACTGCCGTGAGAAAATGTTTCGAGGCCACATACCAATCTCAAGTTGTTTCCCGGGACTTCCCAGCGACTCGCGTGGGTTCCTGGATTCTATAAGAGCAGAGAAAGGTGGAAGGAGGTGTTCAGTCCATGGTAAGATTGCTGTCCGCGCACGTCGCGTTTCTGCTGATACTCGCGCCAGAAACCTTTGTTTAAGACAAAGATTGTGACTAATAAGTGTTGTGGCGATAATTTGATTCAATAGCTCCGAGATTTGTAAAGTTCCGGATAGCAATTTAAGTAAAGGACAATATGTAGACATGTGCGGTGAGACCGACGAGTGTTTTAGTATTTGACGCAAAGAGTGCTACCTGTGTAGACTTTCATTGTGAGGAGACGAGAGAGGTGTAGCGACGGGTAAAAATAAAAATAAAAAAAATACCCGTAACAATAAGCTAGGATAGTTGGTATTATTCCGGTCAGAGGTAGAAGACTAGATTAGTGGAGTGGAGTCAGTTTCGAGATTCCAGATATCCAGTATTGATTCCCATGTCAAGGGGAATAAATAGATCGGGAGGTGCTGTGCTGTGAATAAACTGAGTATTTCATTTTAGTGAAGAGCGGTGAGGTGTGCAGGAGACTGGTGTTACGAACTGCCGTCCACGACCCCAAGAAGACGACCAACGGGCTGCCCAGGCGGAAAAGGACATCATGAACATGGTACACTGGAAGATGGGACCTAAGGGATCGATCTGGGACAACGCTGCCGCCATGACTGCTTAAGCATCCGCAGTCAACCCGGACGGTGAGGAAGAGGTCTCCGAGATGATAGATAAGTGAACAATAATTAATATATATGTGTAGGGCTGGGGGGTTGTTATGCAGAAATACGGTGATTAATTTGTAAATATAGTAGGGAATAGGATTGCGGCCCATTAGGCCGTTTATTAAGGTATTTCTTTATATATTTTAGGGTAAGGCATATACATTTTTATTTTATTTTTTTATAGAAAGCAAGGATTAAGGTAGTTTAAATGATAGTGTTGCTGTACACATAGTCGTAGGGAAGCTTAAGTACGAGCTTAAATCAATGTTTCTTAGTGCCCGGCATCAGACGATATCGGCTTGTAATTATGGGTTATTTATGATGGAGTACCCTTATGTTGGGAAGGGAATCTGTCTGCATAATGTAGAGCACGCATGCTGCCTGGATTTAACTGTTTACTTCGTGTTTGTATTTGAGTTTGATTGGACTGTGAGTGTAATGAAACTACACCGTAGGCTGTGTCACGTATATTTGCGACCCCTCATACTCTGCTAAGCAAGGGATTGAACCCTAGACTTGAGGGTTAATAGGAACACGTCGCATAGGGTTGACGACGAGGTAGATGTGATTTAACGGGATGTTATACTTCATATGTTATAATCGAGACCCAGGGCGGTCTGTCACGGGCATTGGACAGTTACAGAAATGTATGTGATTCCTCGCTCATTTTTGTGGCGATTTTCGTCATGTGTTGAGACAAGGTCGAGGCAGAACAGTGTTCCGCATGCTTGGAAACTAGGTTATGTTTTTATTTTTGTTTTATTGCGAGGGTGAGTTTCACGCCCCAAGACTTGGAGGTCGTTCCCCTGCCCGCACAGCAGGGAGCCTCGCGGCCATTTTTAAATAGACAAGAGGGGGGGAGGAATTCTTTCTCGCAGGCGAGACAGGCATGCGATGGTGGCTTCATTCATTCATCCTTCTTTCTCTCTTACTTTCTTTATATTTGTTGTAAATGGCGATGCGTTAGGTAGAAACTGGGCACTAAGAAACTAGCTTAATCAGTACATTTTGTAAATATAACGTTTGTTTTAACGGACCTTGGTTCATATCCATAAAATATATAATTCATGCGAGATTAGAAAGGATATGCCTGTAGTTGTAGGTTTAAACTTACTATTTTTGTTGTGTGAATTTCCCCAAATATGTGTGGGGACCTTTTTGTGGCTTTATTTCTGCAGGACAATTTCTCACCCTGGCATCATATACTTTATTTCTAGGTACAGCGATGCTGTTCCATGTTGAGGACACATCTGTTTATTTGGTTCACTTATCGATTCTCCGCACAACATTAACCAGCTAGTGTATATTTTTTTGATGTTTATCTTTGGATTCATGATGTGAGCCTTTGGGCATCCATTTTAGCACTATTAGTGCAATCAATTGTAATACAAAATAAAAGAAATGTTGGTTTAAGAATACACAACTTTAGCTCAAAATGTCAGTAAATGCGTTTGTGTTCCTCATTTCGTAAGGATACGTATAGAACAGTTATTTTTTTTTATCTCCCTACTCTCGTTCACAAGAACCCTGTAAACGACCTTTCCTGCCGACTGCAGTTGGGCTGGCGCATTCATCAAATAACAGGTAAGAAGGTAAGATCGACCTTGCAGTGTTGTTTATGCCCTATAGGGTACAATATGAAGGAATGACAATGACACAAGCCCGGAATGAAACATCTGGCGATGAAGAACGTACGAATTTGGAAAAACACCGAAACTAAATAACAATAGTGAAGGGACAGGGAAGGCAACAACCTACGTGAATCCTTAATGGCTGGCAACCAGGTACTAATTAATTGATAACCATTGTCCCTGTTGAAATTGTTAGGATTTCTACGTATTTCCACAGCTTCCCGTATAAACCCGGACCTGCAGTGTCTAGTGTGGGTAAGAGCTCGAGCATCTTGGAACATGACATCATGACCCGACAATAGAGCGTGCTCAGCTATTGCTGATTTGTCTGGCTGGTTGAGAGGAATATAACGTTCATGTTCCTTGATACGAGTACCAATGGACCGGCATGTTTGACCAATGTATACCTTACAGCAAGTACAGGGAATTTCGTATACCCTAGAATGTAAACAATTTGGCCTTGGTTTTACCGAGACAGTGAGCAATTTTAGTGACGGGGCCAAACACGGTTTTTATATTGTGTTTGGGTTAAAACAAGGATGCAAACTTTCGCCGTTGTTATTTTTACTGTTCATTAATGACATTCTGGAAGGGTGCGGAGAAGATAAATGCGCAGTGCCGGTAGTACAAAATATAGAGATCCCATGATTGATATTCGCAGATGATATCATTTTAATGGCTTTAACAGGAGGGGAATTACAAAGAAGCTTGAAGGAGTTGTAAGAGTTCGTAAGGAAATGGGCACTAAAAATTAACAGTAATAAATAGAAGGTGCTAATTATACTTAAGAATAGGAGGAGGAAAAATGAAGGGAGATGGTTGATACAGGGAGAGAGCGTAGGAGAAATAGGTAAGTTATAATATCTAGGAGTGCTGTTAAATAGAAGAGGAGGATGGGAAGATCATATTAAGAGAGCAAAGTGGAGATGGATTGCGGCACTACCTATGGTAAACATCTTAGTGACAAAATTCCCGGTGATAAATTATAAGACATTGAGATTAGTGTTAAAGACATTAGTTCTAAGCAGAGTATTATATGGGGCAAAATTATGGGGACTAGATAAAAAGAGATATCTTAAATCAAATTATGTACAAATTTAGTAAGATAATTATGAGATTACCTCAGTGTACTGCAAATTTGGGGGCGTTGTTGTTATTATTATGCGGAGAATATACAGAAATAAAATGCGTTAGAAGGGTACTGAACTGCTGGATGCGACTGAAACAAGAGGAGGGTGGTTTAGTGCTACAGGAAGCCTACAAACAGAAAGTGAAAAGTATGCATGCCGAGAGTTGGTTGTCTAAAATTAAAACATATGTCGAGAGTGTTGGAATGGGTTATATTTGATTTAAGATATGGAAGAGTAAAGGAATTAGTAGCCAGAGAGCTCTGACAGCAAGAATCAAGAACATGCACATCCAAAGACTGATAGAAGAATGCAGGAACAGAGCTTCGCTTCGTTTGTTTTATAAGGTGTTCCAGGTGTCCATGATAAATATGATATGGGGATAGAAATCTGAAAGGGGGTTAATATGGTGGCTCTAGGGGAAGTATAAAAACAAGGGTTGGATTAGGATGAAAGAAAACTCACGATGTATTCTGTGCGGGAACTAGAAAGATGATCTACATTTATTAGAGTAGTATAATACAGGGATTCGGCCGCCTCCTCCTCCTCCCGCGGGAAATTTGAATTTTGGCGGGAAATATGAATTTTGGCGCGAGATTTGAATTTGTAAACAAAGCCACGTGCTTTCTGACAGCTGTCATCGACAACAACGCATCGCTAACCTCACTGCTGCCATCTTGACGGGCCTAAACCTCAGTGGTACCAACTTAACCTAACTACCGCGAGGTAAACAAACCCACGTGTTTTTTGACAGCCACGTGCTATTTGACAGACAACAACGCATCGCTAACCTCACTGCTGCCATCATGACGGGCCTAAACCTTAGTGGTACCAACTTAACCTAACTAGCGCGAGGTAAACAAAGCCACGTGCTTTTTGACAGACAACAACGCATCGCTAACCTCAGTGCTGCCGTCTTGACGGGCCTAAACCTCAGTGGTACCAGCTTAACCTAACTAGCGCGAGGTAAACAAAGCCACGTGTTTTTTGACAGCCATGTGCTTTTTGACAGACAACAACGTATCGCTAACCTCAGTGCAGCCATCTTGACAGACCTAAACCTTAGTGGTACCAACTTAACCTCACTAGCGCGAGATAAACAAATCAACGTGTTTTTTGACAGCCACGTGCATTTTTGACAGCTGTCATCCGCCATCTTTAAACTACAGAGCACCGTGCTGCCCTCTTTATCGCAGTAGCTGCAAATTCGTCACCTGTCATCGGCAGTGCTGCCATCTTGGCGGGCCTAAACCTTAGTGCTTCCAACTTAACCTCACTAGCGCGAGATAAACAAATCCACGTGCAGCTGTCATCCGCCATCTTTAATCCATAGAGCACCGTGCTGCCCTCTTTAGCTACTTACCTTTGAAATGTGGTACGTCACAGCTGTCATCCGTCATCTTGTATCGCAAACCTCAGTGCTGCACTTTTTAGCTAGATACCTTTGAAAAGTAGTGGCGGCAATTTGAAAAATTCTTTATGCTCTTGTTTGGAAACACACCTATGCGCTTTTTTTGACAGCTATCATCCGCCATCTTTAATCCAGAGAGCACCGTGCTGCCCTCTTTAGCTACTTACCTTTGAAATGTGGTACGTCACAGCTGTCATCCGTCATCTTGTATCGCAAACCTCAGTGCTGCACCCTTTAGCTAGATACCTTTGAAAAGTAGTGGCGGCAATTTGAAAAATTCTTTATGCTCTTGTTTGGAAACAAACCTATGCGCTATTTTGACAGCTATCATCCGCCATCTTTAATCCAGAGAGCACCGTGCTGCCCTCTTTAGCTACTTACCTTTGAAATGTGGTGGTGGTAAATTCTACGCGCTCTTGTTTGGAAACAAACCGATGTGCTTTTCTGACAGCTGTCAACCGCCATCTTTAATCCAGAGAGCACCGTGCTGCCCTCTTTGTGCCGGTGGCAAATTCCACGTGCTCTTGTTTGGAAACAAACCGATGTGCTTTTCTGACAGCTGTCAACCGCCATCTTTAATCCAGAGAGCACCGTGCTGCCCTCTTTGTGCCGGTGGTAAATTCTACGCGCTCTTGTTTGGAAACAAACCGATGTGCTTTTCTGACAGCTGTCAACCGCCATCTTTAATCCAGAGAGCACCGTGCTGCCCTCTTTGTGGCGGTGGCAAATTCCACGTGCTCTACAAACTCACGCGCTTTTTTCTGACAGTTGTCATCCGCCATCTTGCATCACAAACCTCAGTGCTGCACTCTTTAGCTAGATACCTTTGAAATGTGGTGGCGGCAAATTCTATGTGCTCTTGTTTGGAAACAAAGCCACGTACATTTTTGACAGCTGTCATCCACCATCTTTAATCAATAGAGCGCTGTGCTGCTATCATGCGGGTAATTTCATCAGCTGTCATCCGCCATCTTTAATCCACAGAGCACCGTGCTGCTCTCTGTAGTAGCGGGCAATTTGAAAAGTTCTGTTAGCTGTCATCCGCCATCTTTAATCAAGAGAGCACCGTGCTGCCATCTTTAGCTAGATACCTTTGAAATGTGGTGGCGGCAAATTGAAAAATTCCACGTGCTCTTGTTTAGTAAACAAACTCACGCGCTTTTCGTCAGCTGTCATCCGCCATCTTACATCGCAAACCTCAGTGCTACACTCTTTAGGTACATACCTTTGAAATATGGTGGCGGATAATTTAAAAAGAAAAATTCTACAGCAGCCATCTCTCGACGCTAATTGCACAAGATGGTGGCTATACAAAACTCCTTAAAGGTGCTTATGCAAGATGGTCGCTATACATAGGTTCTTATGAGACGCCCTTGGGATGCTTGCGCAAGATGGCGGTTATACAAGGCTCCTTATGAGACACCCTAGGGATGCTTGCGCAAGATGGTGATTGCTCTTATGAGGCGGCTTAAGGGTCCTTGCACAAGATGGCTAGAGACGCCCCTAAGGATGCTTGCGCAAGATGGCGGACGCAAGATGGCGGCTATACATAGCTCCTTATGAGACAGCCTAGGGTGTGCTCGCACAAGATGGCGGTTACTCTTCTGAAGAAAGCTAGCTTAGAGGCTACTGCGCAAGATAACGGTTGCTGTTATGGATGCGGTGGAGAGCAAATTGAAATTCCATGTGCTTAATCAACAGAGCACCCTGCTGCCCTCTTTAGCTGAAATGTGGTGGTGGATAATTTGAAAAATTCTTTTGACAGGTGTCATCTTTAAACAATGGCGACTATACATAGGCTGTTAAGACCTTATCATTCTCCTCCTCCTCCTTCTCTACCTCCCCCCTCCTCCTCCTCCACCGCCTCTTATGTCAAGGCATAGCTTTATATCGAACAAGTTTAAACCTGCATCGCGAAGGCAAGCGTGTGCAGCGATAACATTATTGTACATGTTTAGACTTGCGAAACATAAGAAGCGTAGAATCAAACGCTGTACTCGATACAACATGTGATCAGAACATTGATTGATGTGTTCAGAACACAAAATAAGTGATCAAGACTAGAATCGAACACTGTACTCGATACAACATGTCAGGGGATACCCTTGTTCTAAGAAGATCAGATTGAAACATAACAAGACTAGAATCGAACACTGTATTCGATGTCGTTAACTTCAACATGTGATTAAAAAATTGTTTGGTGTGTTCAGAACACTACATAAGTAGAATCGAACGTTGTACTTAATACAACATGTTAGGGGATACCTTTGTTCTAAGAAGATCAGATTGAAACATAACAAGACTAGAATTGAACACTGTACTCAATACAACACGTCAGGGGATAACTTTGTTCTAAGAAGATCAAATTGAAACATAACAAGGCTAGAATCGAACACTGCACTCGATGTCGTTAACCTTAACATGTGATTCAGAACATTGATTGATGTGTTCAGATCACTAAACAACTAGAATCGAACACTGTTCCCGATGTTGTTAACTTCAACATGTGATTACAACATTGTCTGATGGGTTCAGATCACTAAACAACTAGAATTGAACACTGTACTCAATACAACACGTCAGGGGATAACTTTGTTCTAAGAAGATCAAATTGAAACATAACAAGACTAGAATCGAACACTGCACTTGATACAGCATGTGATCAGAACATTGATTGATGTGTTCAGATCACTAAACAAGTAGAACCGAACACTGTACTCGATACAACATGTCAGGATATACCTTTGTTCTAAGAAAATTAGATTGAAACGTAACAAGACTAGAATCGAACACTACACTCGATGTCGTTAACCTTAACATGTTATCCGATACAACATGTTAGGGGATACCTTTGTTCTGAGAACATTACATTGAAACATAGCAAGACTAGAATCGAACACTGTACTCGATACAACATGTGATTAGAACATTGTTTGATGTGTTCAGAGCAAAAGTACAACTTCAATGATTTACTTAATCAAAAACACACACTGTGCACATATCGCATAGCTATCTCGCCTATCACTTGCCTAGTACGAAAATCAAAAACACACTGTGCACATATCGCATAGCTAACTCGGCAACACTTCAAATGATTTGCTTAGTGCGAAAATAAAAAATCTATACCGCGTAGCTAACTCGTTCACCGCAGTGCTAAGACGCTTAGTAATTGCAAATACACTGATATATGTCATACGAAAATCAAGAAAGCACACTGCGTAGCCGACTCGCTCGGTCACTCGCTTAGTAATTGCAACACGACTAGATCACTGATACACGTTACTCTTTTTTTCTCGAAACACACACACACACGGATAAGAATGTTGCGAGATACTACACACTTACATGTTTATTTCTTAAAAAATAGGGGGGCGAAAAATCATAAATTATATGTACACATGTTGTCTCCTCCAAGTTGTAAGACGAAATAGACGCAGTACTGCGAGTTTCTGCTATAGCTGGCGAACGGAAGTAGCATGATATCTCAGCAAAAAAATATGCGTAATCTTGCATACACGCAAGTCAGACACAATGATGGATACCGCGATTCAAATCCTGGCAACGTATGCCGTCAGGAAGGGCATCCGCCTAGATCATGTAATTACACGTTATGACGATCGCGCAGGTCCCTCGTCTAGCATTTGCTATTTTTTACGGTTTCCGACAGTAGGAGTTCGAACCCGCTATCTCCCGAAGTAGCGAGAATGATTGCGGGTACAAGAGTGTTGAGGGTGATTCATTTGTCGGATGGAGGTGATAAGCCTTGTGCAGGCTTCTTCGGTAGGAGTAGGCTATATGCCGGTACCGGGACATCTAGATATAAAACCCGCTACAACATATTTGTCGCGTATACTGCGATTTAAAATCCTAGTCCTTTAACGTCAGGAAGGGTACCGGTCGTAAAACTATGGTGTATGATGTAAGAGGCGGGGTGTGCAAAAAGCCAGCATTAAGTAAGGGCTGTTGATGGGGACGTTAAACCTTGTGCAGACTCCTTCGAAAATGATTGTGAGTACAAGACGTTGATGGTGATTCAACTGTCTGATGGAGGCAATAAGCTGTGTGCAGGCTTCTTCGGTAGGAGTAGGCTATGTGCTGGTACCGGGACATCTAGTTATAAAACCTGCTACAACAGATTTATCTCGTATACTGCGATTTAAAATCCTAGTCCTTTAACGTCAGGAAGGGTAACCGGTCGTAAAACTACGGTGTATGATGTAAGAGGCTAGATACTAATAGTTTATGCGTCAAGAAGGGCATCTAGCTATTAAACAATAGTTTGTGGTGTGGGACACAATTTAAAATCTTGTCTCTCTCATCAAAAATAACACCCGGCTGTAAAATTACTTCTTGCGATTTAAAATCTTAGTTCTCGCGTTAAGAAGGGTATCTAGCAGTAAAACAGATTCTCGCGAGTTAAAATCTTAGTCCTCGCGTCAATGAGAGTAAATAGCCGTAAAACTATGGTGTATGATGTAAGAGGCTAGATACTGTAATTTAAAATCTTATTTCTTGCATCTCGATGGCTAACTAGTTTTAAAACAAATTCTTGCGATTTAAAATCTTAGTTCCTGCACCAAGAAGAGCATCTAGCTGTAAAACCCCGATTCTCGTGTTAGAAAGGGCAACTAGTTGTAAAACAGATTCTTAATCCCAGTTCTTTGACGTCAGGAAGGGCAACCGATCGGAAACAATAATGTATGATGTAGGAGGCTAGATACTGCTATTTTAAATCATAGAAGGGCATCCAGTTGTAAAACAGATTCTTGTGATTTAAAATCTCGCGTCAGGAAGGGCAACCGGCCGTACCGTAACACAATAGTGTATTATGTAAGATTCTAGATACTGCTTTTTAAAATCTAAGAAGAGCATCTAGCTGTAAAACCCCGATTCTCGTGTTAAAAAGAGCATCTAGTTGTAAAACAGATTCTTAATCCCAGTTCTTTGACGTCAGGAAGGGCGACCAACCGTAGAACAGTAGTGTATGATGTAAGAGGCTAGATACTGCTATTTAAAATCATAGAAGGGCATCCAGTTGTAAAACAGATTCTTGTGATTTAAAAACTCGCGTCAGGAAGGGCAACCGACCGTACCGTAAAACAATAGTGTATGATGTAAGAGGCTAGATACTGCTTTTTAAAATCTAAGAAGAGCTTCTAGCTGTAAAACCCCGATTCTTGTGTTTAAAAGAGCATCTAGTTGTAAAACAGATTCTTAATCCCAGTTCTTTGACGTCAGGAAGGGCAACCAACCGTAAAACAATAGTGTATGATGTAAGAGGCTAGATACTGCTATTTAAAATCCTAGAAGGGCATCCAGTTGTAAGACAGATTCTTGTGATTTAAAATCTCGCGTCAGCAAGGGCAACCGGCCGTACCGTAAAACAATAGTGTATGATGTACGAGGCTAAATACTGCTTTTTAAAATCCTAGAAGGGCATCCAGTTGTAAAACAGATTCTTGTGATTTAAAATCTCGCGTCAGGAAGGGCAACCGGCCGTACCGTAAACAATAGTGTATGATGTAAGAGGCTAGATACTGCCTTTTAAAATCCTAGAAGGGCATCCAGTTGTAAGACAGATTCTTGTGATTTAAAATCTCGCGTCAGGAAGGGCAACCGGCCGTACCGTAAAACAATAGTGTATGATGTAAGAGGCTAGATACTGCTTTTTAAAATCCTAGAAGGGCATTCAGTTGTAAAACGGATTCTTGTGATTTAAAATCTCGCGTCAGGAAGGGCAACCGGCCGTACCGTAAAACAATAGTGTATGATGTACGAGGCTAGATACTGCTTTTTAAAATCCTAGAAGGGCATCCAGTTGTAAAACGGATTCTTGTGATTTAAAATCTCGCGTCAGGAAGGGCAACCGGCCGTACCGTAAAACAATAGTGTATGATGTACGAGGCTAGATACTGCTTTTTAAAATCCTAGAAGGGCATCCAGTTGTATAACAGATTCTTGTGATTTAAAATCTCGCGTCAGGAAGGGCAACCGGCCGTACCGTAAAACAATAGTGTATGATGTACGACGCTAGATACTGCTTTTTAAAATCTAAGAAGAGCATCTAGCTGTAAAACCCCGATTCTTGTGTTAAAAAGAGCATCTATTTGTAAAACAGATTCTTAATCCCAGTTCTTTGACGTCAGGAAGTGCAACCAACCGTAAAACAATAGTGTATGATGTAAGAGGCTAGATTCTGCCATTTAAAATCCTAGAAGGGCATCCAGTTGTAAGACAGATTCTTGTGATTTAAAATCTCGCGTCAGGAAGGTCAACCGGCCGTACCGTAAAACAATAGTGTATGATGTACGAGGCTAGATACTGCTTTTTAAAATCCTAGAAGGGTATCCAGTTGTAAAACAGATTCTTGTGATTAAAAATCTCGCGTCAGGAAGGGCAACCGGCCGTACCGTAAACAATAGTGTATGATGTAAGAGGCTGGATACTGCTTTTTAAAATCCTAGAAGGGCATCCAGTTGTAATACAGATTCTTGTGATTTAAAATCTCGCGTCAGGAAGGGCAACCGGCCGTACCGTAAAACAATAGTGTATGATGTAAGAGGCTAGATACTGCTTTTTAAAATCCTAGAAGGGCATCCAGTTGTAAAACGGATTCTTGTGATTTAAAATCTCGCGTCAGGAAGGGCAACCGGCCGTACCGTAAAACAATAGTGTATGATGTACGAGGCTAGATACTGCTTTTTAAAATCCTAGAAGGGCATCCCGTTGTAAAACAGATTCTTGTGATTTAAAATCTCGCGTCAGGAAGGGCAACCGGCCGTAAAACAGATTCTTGCCATTTAAACTCTTGCGTCAGGAGGAGGCACTCGGCTGTAAAATATATTTTTAATCCCGACCCTGTTACGTTAGGAACCATATCTAGCTGTAAAAACAGGAGCTCCAAACATTTACAGTGTTAAGCTTTAGGAACAGGCTATGGGTTACATTTTTTGTTCTACCGCATAGAACACTATCTTTGAAGTTGTATCGGCGCAGTCAGTCAAAGCGAGGTGCGGAATGCATGCGTTGACTGAAATTATACACTCGTCTTCCGGCTGTAGTAACCTTGAACGAGGACACTGCGTGCTGATAAGCCACTTGTAACTCACGGAACGTTTTCTTAAACGTGTAGCATTTAGCTGGTGTAAGTTCCTAACATAAAATATTATGATTGTACGGAGAGGTTAAAACCCAGTACCAGCACATAGCCCACTCCTATCGAAAGAGCCTGCACGGCGCCGGGATATAGGCTACTCCTGTTGAAGGAGCCTGTACAAGGTTTAACACCCCCCATCAACAGCCCTTACTTAATGCTGGCTTTTTGCACACCCTCGAAACTGCCTAAGAATGTAATACACTACCGTAGGGAGAGGGTAAAACCCGGTGCCGGCACATAGCCTACTCCTACCGAAGAAGCCTGCACAAGGCTTAACGCCTCCATCCGACAGATGAATCACCCTCAACATCTTATTCTCATAATCATTTTCGAAGGAGTCTGCACAAGGTTTAACGTCCCCGTCAACAGCCCTTACTTAATGCTGGCTTTTTTGCACGCCCTCGGAACTACCTAAGAATGTAATATACTACAGTAGGGAGAGGGTAAAACCCAGTGTCGGCACATAGCCTACTCCTGCTGAAAGAGCCTGCACAAGGCTTATCGCCTCTATCCGACAGATGAATCACCCTCAACATCTTGTACTCACAATCATTTTCGAAGGAGTCTGCACAAGGTTTAACGCCCCCATCAACAGCCCTTACTTAATACTGGCTTTTTGCATGCCCTCGAAACTACCTAAGAATGTAATATACAACAGTAGGGAGAGGGTAAAACTCGGTGCCGGCACATAGCCCACTCCTACCGATAAAGCCTGCACAAGGCTTATCGCCTCCATCCGACAGATGAATCACCCTCAACATCTTGTACTCACAATCATTTTCGAAGGAGCCTGTACAAGGTTTAACGTCCCCATCAACAGCCCTTACTTAATGCTAGCTTTTTGCACACACTCGAAACTACCTAAGAATGTAATATACAACAGTAGGGAGAGGGTAAAACCCAGTGCCGGCACATAGACTACTCCTACCGATGAAGCCTGCACACAGCTTATCGCCTCCATCCGACAGATGAATCACCATCAACATCTTGTACTCACAATCATTTTCGAAGGAGTCTGCACAAGGTTTAACGTCCCCATCAACAGCCCTTACTTAATGCTGGCTTTTTGCACACCCCGCCTCTTACATCATACACCATAGTTTTACGACCGGTTACCCTTTCTGACGTTAAAGGACTAGGATTTTAAATCGCAGTATACGCGACAAATCTGTTGTAGCGGGTTTTATAACTAGATGTCCCGGTACCAGCACATAGCCTACTCCTACCGAAGAAGCCTGCACAAGGCTTATCACCTCCATCCGACAAATGAATCACCCTCAACACTCTTGTACCCGCAATCATTCTCGCTACTTCGGGAGATAGCGGGTTCGAACTCCTACTGTCGGAAGCCGTAAAAAATAGCAAATGCTAGACGAGGGACCTGCACGATCGTCATAACGTGTAATTACATGATCTAGCCGGAAGCCCTTCCTGACGGCATAAGTTGCCAGGATTTGAATCACGGTATCCATCGTTGTGTCTGACTTGCGTGTATGCAAGCTTACGCATATTTTTTGCTGTGATATCATGCTACTTCCGTTCGCCAGCTATAGCGGAAACTCGCAGTACTGCGTCTATTTCGTCTTACAACTTGGAGGAGACAACATGTGTACATATAATTTATGATTTTTCACCCCCCTATTTTTTAAGAAATAAACATGTAAGTATGTAGTATCTCGCAACATTCTTATCCGTGTGTGTGTGTGTTTCGAGAAAAAATGAGTAACGTGTATCAGTGTTCTAGTCGTGTTGCAATTACTAACCGAGTGACCGAGCGAGTTGGCTACGCAGTGTGCTTTCTTGATTTTCGTATGACATATATCAGTGTATTTGCAATTACTAAGCGTCTTTGCAGTGCGGTGAACGAGTTAGCTACGCGGTATAGATTTTTTATTTTCGCACTAAGCAAATCATTTGAAGTGTTGCCGAGTTAGCTATGCGATATGTGCACAGTGTGTTTTTGATTTTCGTACTAGGCAAGTGATAGGCGAGATAGCTATGCGATATGTGCACAGTGTGTGTTTTTGATTAAGTAAATCATTGAAGTTGTACTTTTGCTCTGAACACATCAAACAATGTTCTAATCACATGTTGTATCGAGTACAGTGTTCGATTCTAGTCTTGCTATGTTTCAATGTAATGTTCTCAGAACAAAGGTATCCCCTAACATGTTGTATCGGATAACATGTTAAGGTTAACGACATCGAGTGTAGTGTTCGATTCTAGTCTTGTTATGTTTCAATCTAATTTTTTTAGAACAAAGGTATCCCCTGACATGTTGTATCGAGTACAGTGTTCGGTTCTACTTGTTTAGTGATCTGAACACATCAATCAATGTTCTGATCACATGCTGTATCAAGTGCAGTGTTCGATTCTAGTCTTGTTATGTTTCAATTTGATCTTCTTAGAACAAAGTTATCCCCTGACGTGTTGTATTGAGTACAGTGTTCAATTCTAGTTGTTTAGTGATCTGAACCCATCAGACAATGTTGTAATCACATGTTGAAGTTAACAACATCGGGAACAGTGTTCGATTCTAGTTGTTTAGTGATCTGAACACATCAATCAATGTTCTGAATCACATGTTAAGGTTAACGACATCGAGTGCAGTGTTCGATTCTAGCCTTGTTATGTTTCAATTTGATCTTCTTAGAACAAAGTTATCCCCTGACGTGTTGTATTGAGTACAGTGTTCAATTCTAGTCTTGTTATGTTTCAATCTGATCTTCTTAGAACAAAGGTATCCCCTAACATGTTGTATTAAGTACAACGTTCGATTCTACTTATGTAGTGTTCTGAACACACCAAACAATGTTTTAATCAAATGTTGAAGTTAACGACATCGAGTACAGTGTTCGATTCTAGTCTTGTTATGTTTCAATCTAATTTTTTTAGAACAAAGGTATCCCCTGACATGTTGTATCGAGTACAGTGTTCGGTTCTACTTGTTTAGTGATCTGAACACATCAATCAATGTTCTGATCACATGCTGTATCAAGTGCAGTGTTCGATTCTAGTCTTGTTATGTTTCAATTTGATCTTCTTAGAACAAAGTTATCCCCTGACGTGTTGTATTGAGTACAGTGTTCAATTCTAGTTGTTTAGTGATCTGAACCCATCAGACAATGTTGTAATCACATGTTGAAGTTAACAACATCGGGAACAGTGTTCGATTCTAGTTGTTTAGTGATCTGAACACATCAATCAATGTTCTGAATCACATGTTAAGGTTAACGACATCGAGTGCAGTGTTCGATTCTAGCCTTGTTATGTTTCAATTTGATCTTCTTAGAACAAAGTTATCCCCTGACGTGTTGTATTGAGTACAGTGTTCAATTCTAGTCTTGTTATGTTTCAATCTGATCTTCTTAGAACAAAGGTATCCCCTAACATGTTGTATTAAGTACAACGTTCGATTCTACTTATGTAGTGTTCTGAACACACCAAACAATGTTTTAATCAAATGTTGAAGTTAACGACATCGAGTACAGTGTTCGATTCTAGTCTTGTTATGTTTCAATCTGATCTTCTTAGAACAAGGGTATCCCCTGACATGTTGTATCGAGTACAGTGTTCGATTCTAGTCTTGATCACTTATTTTGTGTTCTGAACACATCAATCAATGTTCTGATCACATGTTGTATCGAGTACAGCGTTTGATTCTACTCTTCTTATGTTTCGCAAGTCTAAACATGTACAATAATGTTATCGCTGCACACGCTTGCCTTCGAGATGCAGGTTTAAACTTGTTCGATATAAAGCTATGCCTTGACATAAGAGGCGGAGGAGGAGGAGGAGGAGGGGGGAGGTAGAGAAGGAGAAGGAGGAGAATGATAAGGTCTTAACAGCCTATGTATAGTCGCCATTGTTTAAAGATGACACCTGTCAAAAGAATTTTTCAAATTATCCACCACCACATTTCAGCTAAAGAGGGCAGCAGGGTGCTCTGTTGATTAAGCACATAGAATTTTAATTTGCACTCCACCGCATGCATAACAGCAACCGTTATCTTGCGCAGTAGCCTCTAAGCTAGCTTTCTTCAGAAGAGTAACCGCCATCATGTGCGAGCACCCCCTAGGCTGTCTCATAAGGAGCTATGTATAGCCGCCATCCTGCGTCCGCCATCTTGCGCAAGCATCCTTAGGGGTGTCTCTAGCCATCTTGTGCAAGGACCCTTAAGCCGCGTCATAAGAGCAACCACCATCTTGCGCAAGCATCCCTAGGGTGTCTCATAAGGAGCCTTGTATAACCGCCATCTTGCGCAAGCATCCTAAGGGCGTCTCATAAGAACCTATGTATAGCGACCATCTTGCATAAGCACCTTTAAGGAGTTTTGTATAGCCACCATCTTGTGCAATTAGCGTCGAGAGATGGCTGCTGTAGAATTTTTCTTTTTAAATTATCCGCCACCATATTTCAAAGGTATGTACCTAAAGAGTGTAGCACTGAGGTTTGCGATGTAAGATGGCGGATGACAGCTGACAAAAAGCGCGTGAGTTTGTTTACTAAACAAGAGCACGTGGAATTTTTCAATTTGCCGCCACCACATTTCAAAGGTATCTAGCTAAAGATGGCAGCACGGTGCTCTCTTGATTAAAGATGGCGGATGACAGCTAACAGAACTTTTCAAATTGCCCGCTACTACAGAGAGCAGCACGGTGCTCTGTGGATTAAAGATGGCGGATGACAGCTGATGAAATTACCCGCATGATAGCAGCACAGCGCTCTATTGATTAAAGATGGTGGATGACAGCTGTCAAAAATGTACGTGGCTTTGTTTCCAAACAAGAGCACATAGAATTTGCCGCCACCACATTTCAAAGGTATCTAGCTAAAGAGTGCAGCACTGAGGTTTGTGATGCAAGATGGCGGACGCCAACTGTCAGAAAAAAGCACGTGAGTTTGTAGAGCACGTGGAATTTGCCACCGCCACAAAGAGGGCAGCACGGTGCTCTCTGGATTAAAGATGGCGGTTGACAGCTGTCAGAAAAGCACATCGGTTTGTTTCCAAACAAGAGCGCGTAGAATTTACCACCGGCACAAAGAGGGCAGCACGGTGCTCTCTGGATTAAAGATGGCGGTTGACAGCTGTCAGAAAAGCACATCGGTTTGTTTCCAAACAAGAGCACGTGGAATTTGCCACCGGCACAAAGAGGGCAGCACGGTGCTCTCTGGATTAAAGATGGCGGTTGACAGCTGTCAGAAAAGCACATCGGTTTGTTTCCAAACAAGAGCGCGTAGAATTTACCACCACCACATTTCAAAGGTAAGTAGCTAAAGAGGGCAGCACGGTGCTCTCTGGATTAAAGATGGCGGATGATAGCTGTCAAAAAAGCGCATAGGTTTGTTTCCAAACAAGAGCATAACGAATTTTTCAAATTGCCGCCACTACTTTTCAAAGGTATCTAGCTAAAGAGTGCAGCACTGAGGTTTGCGATGCAAGATGGCGGATGACAGCTGTGACGTACCACATTTCAAAGGTAAGTAGCTAAAGAGGGCTGCACGGTGCTCTATGGATTAAAGATGGCGGATGACAGCTGCACGTGGATTTGTTTATCTCGCGCTAGTGAGGTTAAGTTGGAAGCACTAAGGTTTAGGCCCGCCAAGATGGCAGCACTGCCGATGACAGGTGACGAATTTGCAGCTACTGTGATAAAGAGTGCAGCACGGTGCTCTGTAGTTTAAAGATGGTGGATGACAGCTGTCAAAAAAGCACGTGGCTGTCAAAAAACACGTTGATTTGTTTATCTCGCGCTAGTGAGGTTAAGTTGGTACCACTAAGGTTTAGGTCCGTCAAGATGGCTGCACTGAGGTTAGCGATACGTTGTTGTCTGTCAAAAAGCACGTGGCTGTCAAAAAACACGTGGCTTTGTTTACCTGGCGCTAGTTAGGTTGAGTTGGTACCACTGAGGTTTAGGCCCGCCAAGATGGCAGTACTGAGGTTAGCGATGCGTTGTTGTCTGTCAAAAAGCACGTGGCTGTCAAAAAACTCGTGGCTTTGTTTACCTCGCGCCAGTTAGGTTAAGTTGGCACTACTGAGGTTTAGGCCCGTCAAGATGGCAGTACTGAGGTTAGCGATGCGTTGTTGTCTGTCAAAAAGCACGTGGCTGTCACAAAACACGTGGCTTTGTTTTTACCTCGCGCTAGTTTGTTTAAGTTGGCACTACTGAGGTTTAGGCCCGTCAAGATGGCAGCAGTGAGGTTAGCGATGCGTTTTTATCGATGACAGCTGTCAAAAAGCACGTGGCTTTGTTTACAAATTCAAATCTCGCGCCAAAATTCAAATCTCCCTCCAAAATTCAAATTTCCCGCCAGAATTCAAATTTCCCGCGGGAGGAGGCGCCAGAACCATCCAATTATACTACTTATTAGGTGATTGCATTTAAACAGAGAAGTTAATGATAAAGTTTCTAAGTGCCAAGCTGCAAGAGATGTGCAGACAAAGTGATGAACAAAACATTCTTGCGTGGATTTCGGAAGAGTGGAACAACGCGGGGAACTTGAATAAGTTCTTAAGCGCAGTGAAAAAAATGTGTTCAAGAAAAGTGAAATTAGCATGTTTTGTAGATACAAGAAGTGATTATGTAAGTACTCAGGCAGTCCGGAATTTAAACTGCAGTGATGACAGTTTAAAGGCGGCGGGAAGAAGGACAGTGCACTCAGCGGAATGTAATGTTTTGATGGAGTCGGCTTTTAGTGGTACGGTACTTCGTAATGCCAGACAAACGGACTCATTCAGATAAGAAGTAGGTCAACAACAAGTGTGAGCTTGCAACTAGTAATTAGGTTGCCTTATTTTCCTTTACTTTTGTATCATTTGCCATGTTGCCATTTGCCGTAATTTAATAGTTTCATTGTTTTTATATACTTATCCTGGTTTTGACTTGTTCATTCCTTACAGTTTAGAGTCTAAAATGGGAGGAGATCTCTATAAAGACTCACTGAATGAATAAATGAATAAATGAAATTAATATGTCAGAATTTCCTAATCTATTGGAATAAATATGTTCTTCCTGAAGCTGAGCCCATCAGAATTTCCACATGAAGAATATATTTGTCTAGCTTTACCACAATAAAACTCGTTTCATTTAGGGTTGCCATACGTCCTGAAAAAGCGGGATTGTCCCGAATTTGAGCATGAGTCCCAACGTCCTATTTTTTAAGAAATCTCTAAATATTCTGAATTTTGAAAATAAGAGCAAATTATTTAAAATTTTATTCAAATACTCTTGGAAGGGAATGTCTCTTCTATGCAAACAACATGGAATATTATATAATTTTTGTGCGGTCTGTAAAGTAGGTATTTTACTTAAAGTATGATTTCTTATTCTACCTCTATTTGATTTTTAATATTAACATCATATAACAAGTGTGTCTTTTGGTAATGGATGGGACAGTTCACATGGAATTACCCAAATAGACTCGCTGGAACCATAGACGCCACTTTTGGTCTTGAGCACGGGGGCAAGGATTAATATATCAAATATTTTTACGAGAGCGAAAACACGATTGCGTCCCAGTACCACTATATGCATGGGGGGCAAGTGCTTCTGTGGAGTCGGCGCCTATGTTTGGAATTTGTCAATGTTGGTGTCCTGATTTTCATCCTGAACCTTATGGCAACCCTAGTCCCATTACACTAACCAGCAATAGCATTTTGATTGTGAAGAGTGTTAGAATTCATCTATCTTGTGAGATGGCATGCCTGAAGGAAGAAGAGTGTTAAGAAAACATCATCGAATTCTGCGCAGTCAGTTCTGAAGTCCATAATTTTGTCACCTTTCCGAATGTTCGTAACCTTTTGGTTGATGATGTTAATTTGTCCTGCCACTATCGGAAAGGATACTTTATTCTCATTTGGACGCGAAAAAAACAAATACTGTACAATATTCTTTGGGACACTCAGTGCAATTTTGGACTATTTCTCCATTGCTGAACTTTAGGAGCCATTCGCCATAGCTGGCCTCTACAGCATTTACAACATTTGTGGTTTAAAAATCTTAATGCTGGACTATGGAGTAGAGTAGGGGGGTCGGGGACAATGGAGATATAAAATCCTTCTGCCGCTGACTTTGGAAGTCGTTAGAAGTGATTCAGAAATTCTGCAGCTAATTTGATTGTCATTTTCAATTTCCCGCCATTTTTATGCAAATCTCTGAGATATTTTCTAAGTCCATACCTTCATTCTTGTTGCAACTTCTTTCAACATCTCAGTAAATTCAAATAATAACACGGAATTCTTGTAATTGCGTTCAGTGTCGTAATTTGATTAAAATATACAGCAACCGGTCTATAATGTAGCCCAAACCGAGCTCGATAGCTGCAGTCGCTTAAGTGCGGTCAGTATCCAGTATTCGGGAGATAGTAGGTTCGAACTCCACTGTCGGCAGCCCTGAAGATGGTTTTCCGTGGTTTCCCATTTTCACACCAGGCAAATGCTGGGGCTGTACCTTAATTAAGGCCACGGCCGCTTCCTTTCCACTCCTACACCTTTCCTCTCCCATCGTCGCCATAAGACTTATCTGTGTCGGTGCGACGTAAAACAAATAGCAAAAAAAAAAGAATGTAGCCCAAACAATATGGCAGGTCAGGCGTGTCCCTACGTTTCAGTTATGGCCTGCACATTGTCGAGGTGCTCTATAATATCAAGACCGACTACAATATCTCAGACCTTAACGCTAATATCGATTGGAGGGAAAATGGTGGAATTCGTGGTGGTCTTAAGAGATTCGAGGTAATCTTACAGCAGCAAAGAGTTGACAAAGAGTGGCAACATTTAAATACCTGGGATGTCACATCAATGATGACTGAGACCTTGCTCATGAAATCCGATGCAGAATTGAATAGGCCAGAACTTCTTTTCAGAGACTTAGAAAACTTTTTAATAAGCCGTGACCTTTCCATTACACTACGGACACGACTACTCCGGTGCTACGTTTTCAGCATTCTGTTATACGGCGTTGAGGCATGGACACTAACTGAGACGATGTACAAGAAGTTGCAAGCAATTGAAATACGGACGTACCGAAGGATGCTGATGATACAATGGACTGCAAAAATGACCAATATAGAAGTTTTGCGCCGTACGAACAAAGGACCAGAAATTATCACTATCATCAAGAGAAGGAAGCTAGAATACTTTGGCCATTAGATGTGGAACAGTAAATACCACCTTCTGCAAGTAATCCTCCAAGGGAAAAGTAATGGAAAACGTAGTCCGGGGTGAAGTAGGACATCGTGGCTCGGCAGCTTGAGCCAGTAGTTTGGGGTGACAATGCTTACTCTACTCAGAACAGCCATGAACAAATAACAGATCATGCTACTGATGAAGAAGTAAGGGATGTGTGATTCGCACAGGGTTATGTTTGTTTACATTGTGTTTAGAGGGTAAGAAGTACTATTTTAACCGCGTTATTGAAGTATATACGCAATTTTTAACGTGTAATTCATATTGTTCAGTGTCAAGAGGTGTTAATAATTGTGCATAATAGAGTCTATTGTTAAGCTGTAACTGCTGTAGCGATTTCCGAAATGGGTCGTTCGTGCTGCGTACTAAGTTGTATATTAAATTATATTGTTGCAGATACTTCAATTTTTAAATTTCCTGAAAATAAAGCCTTAAGGGAGATATATATATAAGGAATATACACCAAGATTTGTGGTTATGGAATATCTCTTTTCAACAGAAATTGGTGAGTATTCTAGGAAGACGAGTTGAATTTTGCCAAGTGCCATCAAGGAATGCCTGTTTCGAAGTGTCGAGTGCCTTGAATGTGAAGATGTTTTATAATAAATTACTCGTAGGTGTGAGTCAATCGAGACCTTCTGTATAACAGCTGGGATAAACCGTACAATTTGGCGAGTCAGTTTACAATTACGAACATCTTCCCACCTCCTATAGAATTTATATCCTGGTGAATATTTTAGAAGATTCCATGATTCCTGATAGTGCTATGGATATATTTAGATGTAGGAAAATAACATTTGCTTTGGTATAATATTGAAATTATTAGTTTCAGCCTAGGGTACAGTATCCGCCAGAGCTTCTGATAGGGGCTGCTACAATTTCATAATCATATCCAGGAGCTTATCAATTAATACAACGAACTATCATGACTATCTCATCATAAAATTCTTTGATAGAATAGGTTCGTTGGAGTACTATTAAAGCTTGCCCTACATTTGAACAGAAACTCCTTGTATCCCACATCCATTGAGAGCCATAAAGTTACTTTACCTATGAGCATTTGTCATAACATTATTGTGGCATAAGAGATTTTACATAATGAATGTACTGTTATTTCTGAGGGCACTGTCAAATTTCTGAATGTAATATCTAAGCAGTGGATAAACAGAGATATGCCAAGCATACCGGGTGAGTCAGCAGCGCCTGACAATTTATGCTGTTAGGCATCCCAGCGAACGTCACTGGTGTACTGGTCTATTTTCCTTTGCCGTGAACCAAGCAACAGTCGCCTTTAATCACTCACTGCACCATTACCTTTGCAAAAACAGGCACCGTATGTGACAGGCATCTACGCAAAGCATCAAACTGTCATACGGTTATGTAAAAAAGTGCGTGGCAATTATGAGCTTTCAGTAAGGTATGAAATGCTCGCTAAAAGTGATGGCATACTGATAGAAAAACGTGTGTGCACTTGTGAAGCGGAAGTAGTAGTCCATCTAGTAGGCTTTCTGGAAACCTACTCGCTGGAGTCACCGTGGTGTCATAGGATAAGGGCGGTGCTGTTAATACAGCTGCGTTTGGTAGGTGGGTTCGAATCCCACTTGAGCTTGTAAATCTTATTCGCATTTTGTACTTCGTGGATCATCCACAGAGCCGATGTATCCGAATGCCCTCACGTCGTGGGTTATTTTATTTATTTATTTATTTATTTATTTTATTCACTAATTTATTTATTTATTTATTTATTTATTTATTTATTTATTTATTTATTTATTTATTTATTTATTTATTTTGGCACTGCTCTAGGCCATTAGGGCTGCTTATGTGGATATTTTATAAGCAGGGCTGGACGAGGATAGAATGGTTTGAGGTTTGCTCCGCTTGACTGAGCAACAGCATTTTAGCGCAGTAAGTGTTCGAATAGATGGCCTTCTGCAGTAATGCACGTTTCAGGACGCCGTTGAACTGCCATTCGGGCTCTTTGTAGCATTGTATATGTTACGGATCCACAAGCTTCGGTAATAAGGTTTCGAAGGCTTTCAGGATTTTCCGGTTGATGAGCGTACACTACATCCTTCAAATAGCCCCATAGGAAGAAGTCCAGTGGCGTCAAATCGGGCGATCAAGCAGGCCAGGTGACAGGTCCTCCCCTTCCTATCCATCGACCGGGATGTGTATCATTCAGACTGTTGCGAATATTGGAGTTCCGCTTTAGCCTTAGCACGAGCAACACGTATCTCGAGCAAGTGCGTACAAGTGTGGAGCCGTACAGTGAAGTGGGGAAAGCCCGTTTGGTTTAAGTGTTTTGCGTATTATACGCTTAGGGAACTAACGACATTACGGAACGATGATAGTTGAAAGGAAAAATACAATCGTCATCACTTTCACAGAACGAGATATACCAAGACCATCCCCCTACGAAATCCACGAGTGGATTTTTGAAAATTTGAAACTTGATGAAGCCGACATCGAAACATTACAGCTCAACGGAATTCCCGACAAGTCTTCATTAAGTGCAGGAGGCAAGAGACAGTTGATCATCATCTCAAGCACTATGCAGGTGAGCAATTTTTGTTCATAGCAATGGCTATCGTAGTAAAATAACTGTTGATTCGGCCGGCCTAGGGATTAAACTTGTGAGAGTTTTTAACCTCCCCACCGAAACATCTCATGGACACATTTCAGACGTTTTGCGTCAGTACGGGACTGTGCTTTCAGCAAGTGATGAAACGTGGAGTTCCAATTTTTGATATAAGGTGCACAATGGCATCATGCTTAAAAAACATATCCCTTCCTACGTAGACATAGCAGGAAATAAGGCTTTAGTAAGTTATGATAACCAACCACCAACCTGTGCCAGCTGCAGTAAGATGGGCCATTACCGTAGTGAGTGCCCAACGCGCCGTTTACCAGTTCGAACACCTGCTACACCCGACAAGCCAACCTGGGCGACCTTGACTTCAGCCTTGGGGAAGCTACCGACGCAACGTATATCTCTCACAACAACACAATTCACCCCAGATTTTCCAGAGATGGACACACGATCAGCTGATACACCAGACTCACATGTAAACACACCGTCCGCACAACAGGCAGAAATAACCACAGAAGAGGAAGAGACACAAGTAGTGCAGCCAGCACACAACCACCTTGAGGAGACAACAGAACCTGTTTGCGATAGAAATTCCCCAGAGGAACAGTCTCTTAGCTCATCAACCTACCAAAATAATACCCAGTTAAATGATGTACCGGTACTATCAGAACCACCCTCACAGCACCAGACACAACTTGGTGAACCTGTCAGCGAACAGTTCCCGACACCTACCAGTGACATGAATGGCTTAAAAAATGACACCACCACACAGTCTGTGCAGACGCATTCCGCACAGGGCACAAACAAAGTAGGCGGTGACGAAGGTAGTTTAATGGAAATGGAAACCACCAATTCAAAATCCAACCAAGCAGTTAGTCACAGGGATCCAAGATTAAAAAGATCGGTTGAAGGGAATGATAGAAAGAAAGTAATAACATTAAGTAAATGTCTTTCACAAACCTAATCTGAAGAATATTTACGTGCTGTTGGGTAACGCCAAACGAGTATGGAAGCTGCTAATTTTTTTTTCCTTGGTAATCTTAGCTGTGACGTCAGTAGTTAGCTGCTACGGTACTCTGAATGTGAACTGCCTCCGAAGTCAGAGCAAGCAGGTCTTGCTAAAAGATTTTATTAAAGATTATGATTTAGACGTAGTTTCCTTGCAAGAGGTTAACGTCACGAACTTAGATTTCCTTGGATCTCAATACAGTTATATAATCAATGCCGGAGAAAATTTAAGAGGAAATGCCATAGTCTATAGAGCAGGGATAACTATCAAACTCAGTGAATGTCACCCGAGTGGAAGAATTTCATGCATACTTACCGAAGATAATACACTGATGATTAATATATATCTACACTCAGGAACACACAGACGCCAAGAACGGGAAGATTTCATTCAGAAGGAACTGCCTTATTTTCTGCGTCACAATTATGATAACATTATTCTCGGAGGTGATTTCAACTGTGTATTAAATGCAAAAGATCAGACAGGTGAATTCCATCCCTCCCTGGCATTAGGGAGAGTATATCGCGAACTTAGGCTTTGTGATGTGTGGGAAGTTCTTCATGGTAACAGAGTCGAATATACTTTCTTCCGGGGTACGGCTGCTTCACGTATCGACCGCTTTTATGTAAATAAAGAATCAGAGAATAATATCCGAGCAGTAATTGTTAATGTTGCACCATTCAGCGATCATCATGCAGTAGTGATGAAGACTGCGGTGCATAGACCGGCGGCACAGATGGGAAGGGGTTACTGGAAAATAAACAGCTCCTTACTGTCTGACGACGATATACAAAATGAATTTCCACTCCTGTGGAATGATCTGGAAACTCGAGTGCGAAGAGGTGGATAACTTTCGATCAAATCTTGGCTATACAAGTTTAAGCCAGCTATTCAGAGCTTTCTCAAACGAAAGGGAGTAGAAAAGGCCATCAACAGACGCCGTACGCTGAATTCTTATTACGTGATTCTTCACGATCTTGTCACCCGTCAGCAAGCCGCAAATGACGTATCCAATCATTTGACCGCTGTTAAACGCCGAATCAACTCAATACAGGCAACTATTCTCCGAGGAGCAATCATTCGCTCCCGTGCAGCATCAGTCATATACAAAGAGAAAGCACAGTTGTACCACCTTGCCTCCGAAAAGAATAAAGCGAAAAATAAATACATTCACTCGTTAATTACAGATGACAATAGGAGTCTTACCACTACAAGAGACTGCATTACTGAAGCCGAAAAATTCTTCAAGAGAACATGTAGTGAAAGTGAGATATCGATACCCGACCAAAACAAAATACTATCCTACTTAGATCAACGTTTGCCTGAGGAAGGAAAACAGCAGCTGACCCGTGAGATCACCGAGGAGGAAGTTCTAAAGGCCCTGCACGCTGCAAGTGACAGATCAGCTCCTGGCCCAGATGGTCTCAGCTCCACCTTCTACAAAAAGTACTGGCCAGTCATTAAATATACGCTCGTAGAATTGATGAACATTCTATTAAACAACTCCGAAGAATCAACTGGATTCAGCGAAGGCATAATCATTCTTATTCCAAAAGTGTCAATGCCCCGAACTTTATCAGACTATCGTCCTATAACCTTACTAAATGCAGACTACAAATTATTTATGAAAATTCTGGTCAACAGGTTACGGCCGTTTATAGAAACCATCATTGAGCTAGGGCAGACGTGTGGCATTCCGAACAAGAAAATCACTTTTAATCTCCAAGCAATTAGAGATGCTATATTATTATGTGAACACTACCCCCACCATGACGCAGCAATACTTAATCTTGACTTTGAAAAGGCTTTTGATCGAGTTCACCATGGTTATTTGTTTACGATTCTCGATAAGTTTTGTATTCCACAGTCAACATGTAGTATCATTAGATCTCTATACACTCATGCTCATTCCCGAATTCTCCTCAATGGTCATTTCTCCAAACCTATTCCAATACGAAATTCAGTGCGACAAGGATGTCCTCTATGTATGACCCTCTTCGCCTTAAGTATAGAACCCTTCATTCAAGCTGTCCATCACCTCCTAAAGGATGTACCAAATCCGCACAAGATGTTTACCGTCCGAGCGTATGCTGACGACGTAACACTTTTATTACGGAACCGAGCCCAAGCGGATCAGCTGATTGGAATAATATCTATGTACGAAAGAGCCGCCAACGCGAAAGTGAATTATCAGAAATCTGTCTTGTTACCTCTCGGTACCTGGCCAAACCACATCACAATTGCTGGAATCCCTGTCAAAGAAGAAATAACAATTCTCGGTTTGAAATTTACAGGCAAATTTCAGGAGACAGTCGAAAAGAATTGGACTACTGTAATCAACACTGTCCGGAACACAATGACGAAGGATCTCAGCAGAAATCTTAATCTAATACAGAAAGTATGGCACATTAACTCATTCGCTCTGTCCAAGATATGGTACGCGGCTCAGGTCCTCCCCATTTCAGAGAAACATGCACAAAGAGTAGAACTTGGAATTAGTTACTATCTATGGAGAGGATACATATATCGCATATCAAGAAGTCAGCTCAGAAGGCCAGTTGATCAAGGGGGCCTAGGCCTCATCGCCGTCTCCGCTAAATGCCAGGCTCTGCTTCTGAGGTCAATTCTAATGGCAAAGAACGGACTCGGAGATATTAATGATATGCATTTTTGGACATCACCTCGAACTGGAAGCTTTAAACGAGTACTGCATACTATTGAATCTTTGTATCCTCATGTGAATCAACAGTGCATTCCACCCACGCAAATCATCTACCGTCGTCTTTTAAACCGTCAACCCCACAGATCATGGAAAAATTCCCCAACAGAAATTGGAAAAATATCTGGAAGCAGTTCACAACACAAGAGATCCCAACAGACTGGAAAAGTTCAGCATACATAGCCATCCAAGATGCCATACCAACCGAGGAGAAAAAATTTCGCCACAACTTGGTCCAGTCACCCTTGTGCCAAAAATGTGAGATTCCAACTATTGACACACAACTCCACAGACTAACACGATGTGATGGTATGATGGACGTTTGGCGATGGACACTGACTCTGGTGCAGCAGTTAACATCTTCCAATAACCCTAACGATATATATCGTATCTTGTTAGCTTTGGACATACCCAACAGGAACAACAAGTTTGCCCTAGTTATGGCTAGCAATGGGCTTTCTTCATTATGCGCAGACCAACGAGAAATGCTCTCTACAAGGTTTTAGGCAGTTTCTCAAGACAGCGAGACAAGAACTGAAAGTGTATAGTGCTTCTGGAGGGCAGGAGAATTTCAATGAACTTTATGTTCTTAACTTGTGCTGATACAGCTTGTGTAAATAATACTTTGTTTCTGTTTGCATTTATTTGTTTCTCTATTTAATAATGTATATTAACGATGTAATTTATAGTGTATCGGTCACCGACGAAAGTGGATCGCCTTTCCGTTCCTCATTAAAGTGATGGATCACGTGTGTTAATTATAAAAAAACGAGATATCTTAATGGTCGTGATATCTCTCAAGATTTGTTTGGTGTTTTTTTGTTGATTTTGTATTTGATGTTTATCTGTAACAGTGTGTCTAATTTACGCAGCACTGTAATTAATTATGTATCCTTTACTTTGCTCTAGAAAATAAAATAATTATTTGAAGAAAAAATCTGCTGATATGTGAGGGGGTGCTCCATCGTGTTGATACCACGTGGTTAAACGCTCACCCAGGGGCACATACTCTAGCAGTAATGGTAGTTGGTCTTGAAGAAACTGCAGGTACCGGGCTCCTGTCAAATGATCCTCAAAGAAATATGTTCCAATTAGATGATCACCCAGTATATTACACCAGACATTTACTCCCCATCGTGCCTGAAATGCTGCCTGCCTACCCAACGGGGATTTTCAACACTCCAGTAGGGCATATTTTGAAAATTCACAGAGACATTATTATGAAATCGTGCCTCATCTGAAAATAAAATGTGAGATACAAACGCTGGATCATTTGCCACTTGCGTCAGTATCCACGCACAGAAATAACACGAGTTTTAAAATATCGTCCGTGGAGTTCTTGATGTAGTTGCAGGTGATACGGAGGAAAAAACTGGAATGCAATATCCTTACAACAGACGACTGGCTGATGTTGGCCTGTTGTGCTACTACCTGGGTACTCGTATGAGGATTCTCCCAGAAAGTGTCCAAAACCATCTCGGAAGTTTCACCGGAAGTAACTGGTGTCTCTCTAACAGGACCTGTTCGGGAAAATGAGGAAGCTGTACGCAAACGTCGCTCCATCCTCCTAAACGTATTTGCGTTTGGTTATTGTCTGTGCGAAAATATTTCCTGTTACAGGCGCTGTGCCTCCTGTGCGTTCTGTCTTGCTTCGCCGTAGATGAGGAGCATGTCAACATACTCATCTGCTGAATGCATAGTGAAGAAATATCCAGGACTGCTAGGCTACAACAAGTGTCAGGCCACTACACATGCAACATGCATGCTATTGGTCGAATTTGGCACGAATGGCCTCTTATTTGATCCTCAAAATTTTAAATGTTAATAGAAATATGTATGCTCATGGGATTCGAACCCACGTACCAACACAACATGCGTCAACACGTCTCTGGTTAGTCCTCTACTCTATGAAGACTGTTGCCTCTGGTTTATCAGGAAGTTTACTTGGTGTATAATTATGTCCCGCTTCACAAACGTTTTCTATCAGTATGCCATCGCTTTTAGCGATAAATTCAAAACCAATCGAAAGCTTATAATTGGCATGTACTTATGACAGTTTGATGTATTGTGTAAATTCCTGTCGCATACATATTTTTGCAAAAGTCGTGCATTGATGACGCAGTAACTGCTTTAAAGGCGAGTGGAGCTCTGTGTACGGCAAAGGAAAATCGACCATCACTCCACTGACGTTCGTTGGGGTGCCTAAAAGCAGAAACGTCAGGCGCGGTTGACTCACCCGGTATATGCTCACATTAACTTACTTTGAATTGTATACCGTAGAAATTCTGTAACTGCTCAGTTAAGATTGCATTAATGGATATCGCCATATCTACCACCGTCGTGTACCTTATCAAAGAAACGTTATCATCCTTTAGTATTAATTACGTTAAGTGGACCCAGCTGATTGTTAGAGAAAATTTATATATTGCATTTCATATTTATTTACTTGTATGTTCCGTTATGTCTGAGTTGTGTTATATTTTGAACGATGCTAAGATAATGCATTAACCTAACTGATGCATTCGTTGGCAATCCTTTTCTTCTTTATTGTGCATCATTTCAATTCTTATCTACTACATAGATATTTTTTACATTAATTTAGGAGTTCTGGAGGAAAGTAATCTAATATGCGAAGCTTTTGGATCGAAATAAAGTTGTTCAGATGACTCCCTAACCTTGAACAGTCGGCAGCTGATCCCCCTATAATGTCCACCATTTTGGTTTTGATATTATGGCCTGAGATATTGTAGTTGGTCTTGATAGTATCTTATTTTATATTCCTTGGCCGGCATAGAGGGTTTTGCTAATATGACGACGGGAAAATGTCTTGACCTCAGCAAGCGAATGCATTGCAATACGTGTCGCCATCTCTGCGCTATTCTTTGCTCGTTGGTAACCACCAACAGCGAAGTTTCAGACACGTAATTTTCTCTAAAAAGTGCCAAATTCCTGGTTGTGAGAGTTTTTTATATCTTTCTTGCAAAGGGGAGACAACATCATATCTGGTACAAATTTCACTTGTTGAAACCTTCCCGTTTCCTCGTGAACGACTGACGGAGTAGGGATATTATATATACATATATTTCTAAATTTATGATAATCGAAATGAAACTGTTACTTTAAATGAACGAAAATGAAATGACCATATTCTACTTATGTTTTGAAAGAGATGGGAAATAATATAGGGACAATGGCGATTGCGGATTTGAAAGCGGAATTGAAGGGAAAGGTCAGAAAAATTCCGGATAGAAGCAAGTGTCTATGAAAGGAAGGACTAAAAGTAGCAACCTTTTCTTTTAGTGTTTTTGTTAAGATTGAATTCTTTAAGTACAAATAGCCTTTTGAAAACATGCGTGATAAATGTACCCGCATTTTAGGTTTGAAACGCGCATAAAGCACGATATTGGTATGACTGCAATGGCAGTGGTTACATCCAGTACTACTGAATTGAATTTCCCTTCAGCGCACGAGTTTTAGGACCTTGTTTCAGGTCATACGATAGATATAAATATTTCAAATTTGGGATTGTTCAAGAAGCCTGAATTTGATGGTGCTCCATTGTCAAATTATAGGTTACACCATCAGCCACCGCACACGGTGTTATGGCTGCTTCCCTAATTCTAAATCTTGCTCTCGGAGTTATTTCCAAGATGCCGGTGCCACTACATTAAAATATCGAAGGTACAGCGTTCTGCTTAAATCTTCGTCTTCCACCTAAAATGATTGAACTAATCAGAACGTCACTAACTTATTATAAAATCATTCCTTAATTAGAACTAATGAGCTTATTTACGCGTTTCAGTAATGATAATATCTTCAACGGCAAAATGATTCGAGCAGACCTTGATATTACGAGCCACACGTCTATTTCTTATGTCCCGCCTACGAAGTGCATGCAACCCCTTTTTACGGAAGGGCTCCTGCTTAGGAAATTGATGATAAGAATACAACTGACCTTAATTTTGGAACGTTGGAACATTTCAATAGTAAGTTTTGTTTACTTTTCTATCGTTGCGACATATTAAAACTTTAAATTCATCAATTAACTAGGCAACTTCCATTCAAAACATAGCGGAACAGATGACGATCGACAAGTGCATATCGTTTACTACTCGTGATACATCTATCGGTAGTGTTTCAGTACATTCCTATGTGGCCAATAAGAAACAATAAATGTCCGTATAACATTTCATAATTTGCATCAATTGCTTGAACGGAATACTATTCTGAGGCATTGAATTGTTAAATTGAAAATAATATCTGCATTTTTATTCCATTCTGAATGAACATCATCGCCGTAGTGTTTGCCATCCCGCCGATATTATGGCGCCATCATACGCAAACAATAGGCAATAGGGAACTTGCGTGATTTTAAAATATTTGTTTTGAAAGTACATCAGTGAAATAGTAAGGAAAGGTATTGCATTGTGATAAGTTACTTTGTTTTCTATCATTAAACAAATATTTAAAAGTCTCCTTCCGCAAGGCGAGTAAAACGTCCTGTGACGTCACCGTCCAGTACCGCATGAAGCTGTACCAGCCATTGTGCGTGAGCTGTTATTAAAAGCCGAATATTTATTAGTTGTGATCGCGAATAACTTCGAAATAACAGAAGAAAGGTTCAAAAAACGCAGCCCGACAATCTACCATGTGTGGATGCCATCATAGTGGCATCATTCTTGGAAAATAGTGACTCTTTGTGGGTGCAGATATTCGCGGATCAGAAGTAAGTTGGTAAATGGTATCTTTTGTACACGTGCAATGTACTGTAACCCATATTATTAGGATGACGAGGAACATGAATAGAAAATACTTATATTACCTTTGCAATTTACTTATAGACTGGTTCCCATATTAGAAAATAAATTACATTTTCGGGCTTTCACAGTTACTAAATTAGCAAGTCGGACTTCAGCAGCTAGCATGGTAGTACTATAGTTCTATAACGGGGGTTTCCAAATGGCGGCCCGCGGGCCGCATGTGGCCCGCGAAGCCATTTTTGCGCCCGCGAGAGCACTGTAAGAAATAATGCGAAGAAAAGTCACAAATATGTTTATTACTCGTTCAAAAACGTATTAATATTTATACGCCTTATAGACCCAAGTCAGAACTAATACTAGTTCCTCTGTTCAAGTATCCACTTGTTCTCAACAGATTATTTTTTATTGTTAAACATTTAAAATCAAAATTTCAAGTAATAATGTTGTTATTTTTGCGTTCCACTGACTAATTTTGATGGTTTTCGGAGACATCGAGGTGTCGAAATTTTGTCCCGCAGGATTTCTTTTATGTGCCAGTAAATCTACCTACATGAGACTGTCGTATCTGAGCACTTTCAAGTACCACCGGACTGAGCCAGGATCGAACCTGCCAAGTTGGAGTCAGAAGGCCAGCGCCTTAACCGTCTGAGCCACTCAGCCCGGCTCCAAATTTCACTCTTTTATGCAATTTTAAAATAATGTTTTAAGCAATTAAAATGATCAAACCCTCATTTCAATGGAACTATTCATATTATTTCATAATTTTACGAAAATTGGCATATTCAAGTGCGGCCCGCGAACATGACTAAGGTTTCCAAAATGGCCCTCGAGCCCTTACAAATTGGAAAGCTCTGTTCTATAACATATAATTCCTCAGAAAAATAGATTAAATATTATCTTTAGTTCATTTATTCTGTTTTTTTCAAAAGGTGAGCGTATCAAGCAAGAACAGCGTTGCGGTGAAATTTTAGTGAATCAATATAGGAACGAATTTAGGTGCCGTGATTTTTACCCATTAGTGTAATGATTTGGCATGTATGATATAAAACTTAGGCTAGGTTTGGACAATAGTTTAAACAGCAATATTACTATTATTTGTAGTAATATATTTTCACTGTAGTGTGCAATTATGTTATTTATTTTCATTGGTATTGCTATTAGTGAGCATAGTTAACTTAAAAGCCTGAGACCATCCCAGCTAACAAGCACTGGTTTTTTTAAGAGATATACATTTGTTTTTAGTTTTTCATGATGTACATGCTTACTTTCTGTTATATTTTTTACAAATGGTTTTACGTAGCCTACACCAAGGCAGATAGGTCTTATGGCGACGATATGATAGGAAAGACCAAGGAGTGTGAAGGAAGCGGCCGTGGCCTTAATTAAGGTAAAGCCCCAGCATTTTTCTCGTGTAAAAATAGGAAACTACCAAAAACCATCTTCAGGGCTGCCAACAGCGGAGTTTGAACGCACTCTCCCGAATGCAAGCTCACAGCTGCGCGCCTCTAACCTCACGGTCAACTCGCGGATGTGAGGTTAAGCTCGCTCTCTTAGGTGTCAGGAAGGGCATCAGGCCGTAAAACTAAGGTTAGGCCCCCATGAGGTTAGACTTGCTCTCTTACGCGTCAAAAGTAAGGTTAAGCCCCTCCAAATGGCGGATGTAAGTTTAAACATGCAGTCTTAGCCAGCATAGCAATGACCTTGCCAGAGGTCTGTGCGGCGGAGGCCTCTGCGGAGGGCCTGCGGCGGTGGCGGATGCAGAACTGTCCACTTATAATGCAGATGGACATTAGTAGACGAATAAGGTTGCATGGAGTTTGGAAAAACGAACTTAAAGTTGGAATTCAAGAGAAGAAATCGGTGCAAACATTCGCTTATAGGAAGAGGAATTGGGGATAGGAATAATTTATCAGGAGACATGTTTGATAAATTTCCACCTTCTTTGAAATCTGTTAAACAGGTGCTTTTTATTGTTTCATTGTAATTTGAAAGATGTTGTGTATCATTTTATTTAATTTCGGAAGCCTCAAGAAAATACATTAAGGACATAAAACCTTTGACATCTATATTTTTATCTAAATTTGGAAATGTAAAGAGACATTATGAACTATTAATGTTGAGTAACGGTGCATTTAAAATTGGTAACTAACTTGTGTGGCTGTGTGTACTGCCAGGTTGAACCCATAATTCTACCATGATAAATACTGCAGCTTGGTGCAGCCATATTCTTTAATGCGAGATTATCTCACCCTTCATACCCGTGAGCAGTTACCGTGGGACCGTACTCACTATGGCGAGCGAGCCACCCACTCGTAAAATGCCGGGACACTTCGGCTGATTTCGAGTACTAAATAATTAACAATCTATGGTAAACCTTCACAAGGAGAGATTTTGGCAACATAGTTAATCAAGGAATAAAGAATTGAAATTTTTAACAAACACTAAATGAAGATAGAATCCACAGGGTGGAAATGAATTAAGCCTGGATAAAGGTCGGCTTCTGTGTCGGCAGATTAGCAGCACGTGCCAAGCCAAACCCTCAAAAAGCCCGCGAAGTCGCATGTATGAAATTAATTAATTACGCCCGTTGCAAGTATGGAAAAGATATGAAAACAGCACCATTTTGAATTGGAATTTTGGTTGAATTTTTGGAGTGAGTTTCAGGAAGATTGGTGCAGCGGTTTTCAAACTATAGGATTGCACCGCAAGACTTCATGACGCGTAGCGTCATCTTGGACATTATAAATAGACCCCCGTGGACATTCACATACTCTCTTTGAAAGTTCGGACGAAGGAACCCGCGTCGCGTGTCTCCGAGAAGAAGTTCGGTAATTGTTTCCTCAGAATAACTTGGGATATGTATTCATGTAGGTGGTTCGAGTTAGAATACTTAGTGGAACTGATATAAAATTCCTGAACTTCTGCCGACGAAAACCGTGAAGGCATAGATATTTTTCACTAAAGTACGTAGCTGGCTTTCATTTTTTCTATTGTGTGTTGTAAATCAATGAAGGGGGTTTGGAGACGAGCCAGAGACAAGTTCGAAGTATGATATCACTTGAACACCTACCTGGCATAACCGGAGGGGGAGAAAAGTAGCTCTCACAAACAGTTTGTTGCTGCCCGGCAGACGGAAAATACGTTCGCCTGGTGATAAGCGAGAATAGTGCGTTATTTGTGTTTTTAAAATTAATAGCGAGTGTAAAATCTGTGTAATTGTAAGTATTGTATAAGAAGATAAAGTATTCTCCAGTCATGTGTGGCTGAATCTGAGACAAGCTGGCTAGCATGTAGCCAGGACTACAGGATGACTTCATTAACAGGTCTGTCTACTTTGCTTTAATGTTGTAGTTAGATTGTAATTGCTTGTCCCACTAAACTTACCAATGCGTGTGTCGAATAAGTATTTCAAAATGTTCAGGCGAAGTGTCTATTGTTCTTGTCGGCGTGCGAAACACTTAAATGCGTTTAAAATCGCGTTAAGAAACTGTAAAATGTGAAGTTAAAATATTGTGCTAAAAATCTATGAAATATTGTTCAAGCCGATAAAAGTTATGAATATGATAAAGATAATATAGCCGTAGTGAACATCATGAATTCATATGAGTTCAGATACAAAATTATTGAAATAATAATAATAATAATAATAATAATAATAATAATAATAATAATAATAATAATAATAATTGTTCGGAGGTATCTGTGGAACAGCAGAGGTGAAAGAAGGTGCGGGTTGGAATGGGTCTAAACTATAAGGCCAAAATATTAATCTAAAATTTCAATAAAGGTTATATTTTCGATATTTAACAACGGTGACATAGAATTTTGAGCATACAACAAATAACAACAAATTAAATCAGTTCAAGTTAAGTGGAGTTTTTACAAGGATTGGAAAGGCTTACATATTTAAAGATATAGGTTACATGTTAAAGGTTTCGAACCTTCCCTGCGAAATAAACTGCTGAGCTAGCAAGAAATAAAGATGTTAAGAGGCCATTACCTTGTTGACGAGCTGCTGCCTGAAGAACGAGGCGCTTCCCGCCCCCTGCTACATATTCACACACTGAGCAAGATGTTATTCGAATGGCCCGGAGACAAGAAAATCAGCAGTTTTATACCCTCGTGGAAAGTTCGAGACCTTTCATGAATGATAACAACCCGCCCTCAAACTTTTATTGGCTACAGTACACAGTTACAATCAACATTGAAGAAGAAAGCCCCGATTGGCCAAAAATTAATTACAGAAATTCCTGATTGGCTACTTTCAAAACAGGCGGAAAGAAAGGATTAATATTGCCAACCCACAAATGACAGAACAAAATTTAGTAAAGACAAAACTTATGAATACAAAATTTCTCCAAAAAAGTTCATTCCTTTACACCAGAGTGCGTTATCATAGTTTTTGGTAGAGACATCTGTTAGAGAATGTCCACACTTCTTGATCAATGAAAAACAAAAGCAAATCAAAACCCACAGTGTCATCTTCTGATAACCAGTAGAATTAGTTCAGTTGTTAAAGTTCAGGGTTTCTCCAGAAGAGAAGTACTTTAAGGCAGAATATTCAAATGTGCGGCGTAGAGGTGTACCAACCGGTACAGACCTCCCCCCCCAAAAGAAAGTCCTTCCAAGGGGTGACACAGAAGAAGTTCTTTAACAAGGTGCAAAAAAAATTTTTGGTGATATTTGGTAATTGAGAAATTAATTGGATCCCAGCTTCCTTGCAATTAGATGTGTGAAAAAAAATATTGACGAAACGTTAATCGATGAAAAGGTATTTTTTGCTGAATAGCAGATAAATCTTGAAGAAGAAAGAGAAAAAAAAAATTCAAAATCTTTTGTGTTTGATCAAGAATTGATCAACATTTTCTGATTCCGTGCCAATAACTTTGTTGAAAATATTTGGAAGAGGTATCAATGGTCGAAATTGATTTGCAGAAGAATTTTGGAGACGTTACCAAAAGGAAACTTTTCACAGTTTTTTTTGAAGAGGATTAGTAGAAATTATTTCAACACCAACTTTAGAGTTCCTTTGTTGCCGTGACCAGCAATGTACACGGAGGTAATTCTGACGGCCAGACCAACCGCCGCTGCCAGAGTTCAACCGAGGTCGCCCGGACCCCTCAAGTACCCTGAGATACACCTCTCCTGCTACTATGAGAGGGGTAGTCGTGGTGAAGCACGCCGCAGATGCGAAGTTTGTTTACAGTCCTTGAGTAGCTTGCGGTTGGTGCGCCGCACATCAGCCTTGGCCGGAAGGAGGGCTCCGGCGCGCCGTACACTGGTTGACCTCACTGGAGTGGAGTGGGCCCGTACCCCACCTCTGTGGTGGTACGGCGCCGCACGGCTGCGGGGGCACTGAAACAGTAAGATCTCGGCGGCAGAATTTGTGTTGGACATTAATGTTTTAGGGTGCTGTCTTGGTGGTGCGGCTGAGGGGCCAGCGGCGTGGAAACTTTTATTTTATTTTTATTGCCACTGGTGTGGTTTAGCAGGAGACGGGAGCGTGGTAATGGCCGTAGGGGCAAGACAGCAGATTAACTATGGGGAAGGTTGTACATGAAATGCTTAAATCAATAACCATAAAATTAAATTGGGGCAGAAGGTCACGGAGAACGACAAAATATAACCTTTACACCATTGCAAAACATAGGTGGCTAAGTTAACAATGATATTACACAGGTTTCACCTGAGACAGATATACCCTAAAGATCCTCTCGGTGGCTGGATTACTCACTAACAATGTGACCGGCGTAAGAAAATCTAAAATAATGCACGGCCCATGAAATCTGGGGGCAAGCTTGCCAGCGGGAACAAAGTTCTTGACCATTACTTGATCTCCAGCCTTTTCATGAGACACTTTAAGATTGGCCTTAGCCTTCTTCCAAAGATCTTTAATATTATCTGGATCTATTGTCTCAGGCAGAATATCACTAAGAGACCAAAGGTTAGAGAGCAGCGTGTTGGGTACAAACTTGAACATCAATGAAGCAGGAGTGAATTTATGAGATTCGTGAACCGCCGAGTTCAAAGCGAAGGCTAACCAATGCAGGGATGTGTCCCACCTAGAATGATCGTCGTGATGATAGGCAATTAGAGCCGACCTCAGATTACGATTGACCCGTTCAGCCAAAGAGGGTTGAGGATAGTACCGTACGCAGAGGTTGTTACATGTGAGATGGATAAATCAAAACAGAATTTACGGAAGAGATTGGAGGTAAAAGCTTTAGCATTATCAGACACAATGTGTTGACAAGGACCAAAAGAAGCGAAGATGGAATTTAAACAGGAAATAGTGGACTGTGCGGTAGCCAGCTTAGTCGGGAATAACCAGGAAAATCTTGTGAAACCATCTACACACACAAAAATAAATTTATTGGCGTTCCCCCTTTGATAGGGGGAAGGGTCCTACGTAGTCGATGTAAAGACGTTCCATGGGGCGCGACGCTTGATGAGAGGACAATAAGCCTAGCTTGGTGGATATAGTAGGTTTGCTAAGCCAACAACATTTACAAGCCTTTACTAATTCACGGATTTCTCCGTCCATACCCTTCCAAATAAACATTTCTCGGATCTTTTCTCGAGTTTTAAAGATGCCTAAATGCCCCCCTAATGGGGTCTCATGGTAGTACTTGAAGATCATAGGTACAAGAACAGCTGGAACCACAACTTTCATCTTTTGCTCATGCCTCGACGAGCTAGCATAATCATTAGTCTTTTAATTGAAGGCTGGAATGAATGGTTTGACGAAACATTAACTGTCTCCGTGTAATGAATAGAATTTAACTTTTGAGTCAAAAGGCGTAAATGAATATGAAAGACGAGAAGACCCTTACTTAAAACACCATTCCTCAATACATAAGGGACGATATGTTCCCCAGAAGAAAGGGTTTCCATGATCGGAGCCAGCTTCGGATCATCACGTTGATATTTTTCAATATCCCTAAAGAGCATGGGAGCATTGTTAGAATGGCGTTAACCTCAGGGAGTATGGACTCGGGAGGTGAAGAACTATCCGCCTGTTCAGGGGTCTCTACATCATTGGCGAACATACGGCTTAGTCCATCTGTTACAACATTTTCCGTTCCTCTTATATGCCTGACATCAAATTGGAAGGCAGAAATTCTGATGGCCCAGCGGGCTATGCGACCAGTACGACGCGACCTAGCTAAGACCCAGCTTAAGGCTTGGTTATCCGTTTCCAAGTCGAACTTGACATGTTCCAGATAGAGGTGGAACTTTTCTAGAGCAAATAAGACTGCTAAACCTTCAAGTTCATAGATGGAATACTTGGAATCTTGAGCCGATAAAGTCCTAGAGGCATAGGCGATGGGTCGTCTCCCTAGTTCGGTCTCTTGAAGAAGGACTGCAGCCACCGCCGACGACGACGCGTCGGTTTGGATGATGAATTTCCTAGAGAAATCGGGCATAGCGAGGACAGGGGCATTACAAAGGGCTAATTTGAGGTCCTCGAAAGCGGCTTGTTGAGAAGGCCCCCACTCAAATTTGACGCCTTTCCTGCGGAGTAAGTTCGAGGGCGCCGCTCTATTAGCGAAATTTGGAATAAATTTCTTGAAGTTCACCATGCCTATGAACCTGTCAATACCTTGGATGTCCTTAGGAGGTTTGAAATCACGGATGGCCTGTGTTCTAGAATGATCTACAGCGACACCATCGGGCGACACAATATGCCCTAGAAATGACATGGAAGGCTTAGCGAAGGCAACCTTGGACAACTTCACCGTTAACCCTGCCTTACGAAGGCGACTCAGGACCTCTTTCAGATGATCTAGATGTTCTTCAAAGGTCTCAGAAAATACGACGACATCATCCAGATAATGATATAAGTACTCGAATTTGATGTCAGAGAAGACCCTATCCAACAGTCTCGTAAGCACAGCTGCTCCTGTGGGGAGCCCGAAAGGCACGCGGTGTTATTCGTACAAGTTCAAATCCGTGGCAAACGCTGTCAGATGTTTAGATTCTTCAGCCAGAGGAATCTGGTTATAAGCCTGATTGAGGTCTAAGATGTGAAGAACTTAGCTTTCCGAAACCACGAGAAACAAGAATGGAGGTCGGGAAGGGGCACAGATTGTAACACCACCTTCCCATTGAGAGCCCTATAATCAATCACAGGCCTGAAGCCACCTTGGGGTTTCGGAACTAGAAAAATAGGCGAGAATACGCCGACTTAGAGGGTCGAATAATACCATCCTTCAACATCTGATCTATGATTTCCTTCAAAGCCTTCATTTTAGGTGGAGACAGCCTATAAGGTGGAAATCGGAGAGGAATCGAATCCGTCACCTCGATCTTGTATTCGTTAAGGTCAGTAACGACAAGAGTAGCGGAGAAAACATCCGGAAATGACTGACACAACTTACGAATACTTTCAGCCTGCTACTCAGGTAGATGCTAAAGTCTAACAACATCTCATCCTGGGTAGGCGAAACAGATGAACATGATACAGAATCACACTTTAACAAGGGGATTTTGGAATTACTAGCAAATTTGAAAGTGCACGATTTGCTCTGAAGGTCGAGCACTAGACCGGAATGAGACATGAAATCCGCTCCCAGTATAATGGTGCAAGACAAGTGTTTTGTCACCAACAACTTTACACTTTACTTTCCAAGTAAATTTAGAAATGCGAGTTTTGGCATACAGGAAACCAAAAATTTCTAATAGAGAGGAGTTTGCCGAAACGTATTGAACCGAAGTCGAACACAAATCAGCAAGTTTACAAACGGATTTTAATTTGGAGTACCACTCGGCTGACATAATGGAACACACACTGCCAGAATCTAATAGAGCAGTTACAGGCTCATTATTCAATTCCAATTTGAGAAATGGTACAGGTGCGGGGGTATCCGCCGCAATCCTAGGACATTCTTTCGGGCATTCAAATGTGGGTTTGGGAGACTTCCTAACATGTTCCGAGCCTGAGATTTCAGCTGGTTTGCTTGTGGCTGAGCCTCGGAAAGATGAGTTAGCCGACTCAGCCGACGCCACTAGTCACTTTTGAGTATGGGTGGAAGTTGCACCCGAAGTTGAGCAGGAAGGAGTACTATTAGAATTCGGGCAATTCTTGGCAATATGGGAAAAAGAACAGCATTTAAAACAGCCTTGGGATGACCCTGCTCGATTCCTGGTCCCATTGGGTTTAATCAAGGGGCACTTTTTCCGAAGATGGTCCGATGACCCACAAGCATAATATTTGCGGGGTGTTACGGTTCGGCGAGGTGGAAGCCAAAAATTACTAGAAGATGGAGGGGGTTCTTTCGCGACACGTAAGGTGTCGGCGTATCTAACTTCTTCCGCTGAGACAGCCATAGCCTCTAATTCGGCCAAAGTTTGAGGACGCGACGCAAAGCACAAATATGACCTGTACGATGGGGAAATGCCTTCCACATTGACCTGTACAATCTGATCTTCAGGGAAGTTAAGAGCAAACAACCTAGTATAGAATTTAATATCTTGGATGAAGTCGGCAAGGTTTTCATCCAGACGCTGTACACGGTGATAGTACTTCTGTATTAGAGATGACCTTGCCCTAGCCGGAATGAAGTTTGCTAATAAATGGGCGTGGAAGTCTTCTATAGATGATTGGTCAGCAATGGCTCTTACTATTTTGTCAGATAGAACACCAAATGAATAGGGATAAATGATCTGCAAAATATGACACGGAGAAAGAGAAAAAACAAGAGCATGATCCTGAAACTCAACGAAAAATCTTAGAAAGGCAATAACATCACTGGTGGAATTGACGGAGAACTTAGAAATACCTCTGAGCAACATTGCCAAAGGATGGGGCAAACTGCTGAAGCCAGGTGACATAGTAGGTAGAGGCCTAAGTGGCGGAGAAGCAGATTCAGAAGGTGCATTATTCAACGAGGTACGACGTTCAGATTCATTGTCTAATGGGGCAGAGGTTTGTTGAGCTCCTACAGATTTCCTATTTTCTTTTCCTTTGGAAGACTCTTCCTCGCTAACTACGTTTACCAGAGTGGGTTGGTCGGTTTTGGGGGTACTGCTCCAGTTAACAATAGGCTCACCTTACTGGACAGTTTAGAAAGGTTTTTGAGAAGAGCACTAGCCTCCTTCCCTTGAATGTCATTCAACTTTAGAGACAATAGATCGTTAACTCTATTAGAAAAATGGTACAATCTGGCCTGTACTCTTTTGAGTTTATTTGGGGATGGATCCCCTCCTTCAATAAAACTAACTACGGATGCTAGCTCAGTAGTATTGTCAGTGTCGTGGAGAGAGAGTCATCAATCTCTTTCTCTCCCAAAGTTGTGTTGTAACCGGCAAATCAAGAGAATCTTTAAGCTTAGAGGTATCGGCCGCAACCGTGCCTCCAGATTGAACATTTCTAATAGCTAATTCATAGATTAATTCCTCCTTGCGCAAATAGCCGGGATGGAGGACATCGCGAGGGCCGGACATGATGACAGACACTTTACAAATTTAGAAAAATCGAAAAATTCCAGCGACGGAGAAAATTGTTTAGAAAATCGAAAAATTCCAGCGACGGAGAAAATTGTTAGAGTTCGAATCAAAAGCAATGTTTAGCCGTCAAAAGGGGCTAAATTGAGACCCATTCAACCACGCTCTGCTACCACTTGTTCCGAGGTACCTGTGGAACAGCAGAGGTGAAAGAAGGTGCGGGTTGGAATGGGTCTAAACTACAAGGCCAAAAGATTAATCTAAAATTTCAATAAAGGTTATATTTTCGATATTTAACAATGGTGACATAGAATTTTGAGCATACAACAAATAACAACAAATTTAATCAGGTACCCGACCAAGAAATCCAAGATTTAGTGAAAAGTTTAACCAGTTTCCACTATGGGAAATAAAAAAATTGGGTAGAAGAGTAGATTTACAAGGAAAGACCGAGTTTCGGGTTCTTACAAGTCCTGGGCTCCAAGCCCTCAATCTGACAATCTTTGAACTTTAGCTCAACAATACCAAGTTACAGAATTACTGTTCAAAGGGCAGAAAACCCCTTCATTATCGGGAGCGTTAGCTCCAAAGACACATATTGGGCCTCCTAGAGGCACATCTACCACATCAGAAAGAGCTAACCCTCTCTCAATTTCTCACGCCTGTTAAAGGCAACAACAAACTTTCCTCTAAACTGCCTCTCAAGGCACAATTATAAGGACACAGGGGTATCTAGTACCCAACCTACGAGGCCTGAATAGCAAATTAAAGGTTAATTAAATGGCCCAAACACAAGGATGAATGGAGGCGCGTTCTTGCACCCCTACACTAAAGCTTGTTAAAACCTATGTGACGCTAGGCCTATAATACAGGGGCTAATCCCAATCTATAGAGGTGACTAGTCTGAAAATAAATTTAACACATTAAGAAGGAAGAGAAAAACGGTTACGAAAACGTAGTCACCTCAATTCCAAAAATGAAAGGGAGCTCGAGAGGGTAAAGCACTCTCTAGCCCCGAATTACAGTTCAAGTTAAGTGGAGTTTTTACAAGGATTGGAAAGGCTTACATATTTAAAGATATAGGTTACATGTTAAAGGTTTCGAACCTTCCCTGCGAGTTAAACTGCTGAGCTAGCAAGAAATAAAGATGTTAGGAGGCCATTACCTTGTTGACGAGCTGCTGCCTGAAGAACGAGGCGCTTCCCGCCCCCTGCTACATATTCACACACTGAGAAAGATGTTAATCGAGTGGCCTGGAGACAAGAAAATCAGCAGTTTTATACCCTCGTGGTAAGTTCGAGACCTTTCATGAATGATAACAACCCGCCCTCAAACTTTTATTGGCTACAGTACACAATTACATACAACATTGAAGAAGAAAGCCCCGATTGGCCGAAAATTAATTACAGAAATTCCTGATTGGCTACTTTCAAAACAGGCGAAAAGAAAGGATTAATATTGACAACCCACAAATGACAGAACAAAATTTAGTAAAGACAAACTTATGAATACAAAATTTCTCCAAGAAAGTTCATTCCTTTACACCAGAGTGCGTTATCATAGTTTTTGGTAGAGACATCTGTTAGAGAATGTCCACACTTCTTGATCAATGAAAAACAAAAGCAAATCAAAAACCCACAGTGACATCTTCTGATAACCAGTAGAATTAGTTCAGTTGTTAAAGTTCAGGGTTTCTCCAGAAGAGAAGTACTTTAAGGCGGAAAATTCAAATGTGCGGCGTAGAGGTGTACCAACCGGTACAATAATAATAATAATAATAATAATAATAATAATAATAATAATAATAATAATTACATCAGAATAATTTTCTATATTAAAACGTGTATTTAACAGTAATGTCGAGTGAGATTTGCGCTTTTTCCGATATCCAGTTAAGTCTGATAAAGTTATCATTTATTTTTGGGAAGCTTAAATTTTGTGACGCCGTGTATTGGTGATACTGAAAATTGCGCTATGTTATTTTCGTTCCTGTGGATGGAAAGATTTAATGAAGTAAATTAAGAGAATCTTATAACATTGTTTTTCTTGTACTTGAAAAGTTTTGGACAGGAAGAAATGGATTGTGTTGGAAATGAAATGTTATGAGAATAGTTAGGAAGACGTTGAAGGTAGGGGAAGCCTGTATTTTATGTGCGTAGCCGTGATGATAAGCTATGTTTGTCGATGAAGAAGAATTTTTGAGACTGGCTGTATGTTAAAATGTGATATTTCTGAGACAGGCTGTATACGATGTCCTGTTAGCAATCCGGAACAGCTGACTGATTTAATGGTGGTTAGAATCTAAGTGAGCGCTTTGTAACGCCTATTACAATTTCAAGTCGAGAATCTCCCATGAAAACCAATTTCTGTAGAAGATTGTAGTTTTTTACAGTTAAGTCCAAATTACGATCCTATGTAAAACCAGCATAGTGCATTTATGATAATTGACCTCACGAACAAAGTGCATTCTGAAACACGGTCGAGGTGCTGTTCGATTATTGTAACAAAATTCCATTCTGTATATTTTTACGGGACGAAATTATCGTTTAAATGGAAACATTGTGAGATAGAATATTGGACGTTATGAGAGTGATAGTCTGGCTTGTGTAGATTGATGGAAATTTGCTTCACTGGATAGTTCATGGATAGAAATGTTTGTACGTTGAGATGGAGGTGATTACTGTTTTGGCAATATTTATGTAAATTTAGACGAGTGTTGGATTTATACTTTATCTTCCGAACTTCACTGCGTATGTTGAGATTGTATCTGAGTCATGGATTAAAGTAGCCAGACGTTGTTAATTTCTATTTCACATTTTGTTGGAAGGAATGGACATAGTTATATTTCCAGACTTCAGTTCATTCTGTGGCAAGTTTCATTTCACTGTGTTAGAGTTTCAACAAGGTTTAAAGTTAAATATTAGCGATTGTGCTTGAAGTTTTGATTTCGCCTGACATTGTAGAGGATGTGTAAATATCCCAGTTTTCGCTCAACAATAGGTTTAGGATGTTGCGCGTATCATATGAATATACGGATGAGTAGACTTCCCAGTTTCTGCTCAACGATAGATTTAGGATGCTGCGTGTGTTATAAAATTTATTGTTAGGATGTGTAGACGCTACGTAGGCTCGACGACAGGATTAGGGTGTCGTCTGTATATAGTCAAGTCTTAGGTTAGGTGTTTTGCGAATTGGCTTAAACGATGTTAGTGTCTGCAGTAGTGAATGCAAATGCGAAGAGTGTTACCAAAGTATTATTGAGGCCATGTTTCGGCATAATCCTTACTATCCAGAAGGTGTTTCCATAATAGCATGGAACCAATAGTGGCATAAATGTGAGGGTTGTCCAGCGTGGATACTTAGCTAATGGAGATTAGCTGTTAGCCACAAACGTTCAGGTTCGATGAACTTTAGTTTTTTATTTTATTTCTCGACTTAACGATTTATCTTTCGGATGTCCGATATACCTTGATAGTGCCGTGTGTTGACACTTAGCTGATTTACGTAGGACTTGCGTTGCGAATGTGGTTTCGATTCATCAGGTATTAATGCATTTTATACTCAATTTCCGTTCGTTCACTTTATGTTATGTGAGACATTGGTCTACCAATTACTTGTAGTTTGGTTCTTCATTCCTTCCGACCAGCTGTTTGGGTGATGCATGTTTCAGCATCGGGATTATTCCGTAACTTAAGGGTGTCACGAGATGACAATACATGGTCAAATTTTAATTTTAATTATGACTATTGCTGTTAACTTGTAGTGGACACCATGCTTTCTAGTAATATTTCGCAACCTATCCAAAGCAATTGATAGTCAATTTGGTTCAATTAAGGGTCCATTCGGCGGGTGTTCCAATATCCGAAAGGGTATCAGACTGGTGGATAACCTTAGTTAAATAGAAATTTGGAATTCTAATTGTTGAAGGTCAGATTTTCCACGGATCGTGTGGATTAATTCTCAGTTATCGTTTGGATGAAAGGGTGCCCGATTTTCAGATTTCATTTTCGTTTCTAGTTTTGCTGTCCACAAATTTCATGATATTTTACTTTCTTCTGAAACAATCTTAAACAATAAGAAGAAGACAACATTCACGCATTGCATTGTGACTTAGTTTAAATATTATAAATAATTAATTTGATTTAATGGATGATTTTTATAACGTATTTCTGCATTGATAATTGAATAAAATTTAGTAAGCACATTTTTGCTCCTCATTGAAAGTAGTTAGGCTGTCTTATGAACGCCGTCGTTTGATCAATATAGTGACAGAAATAAACCCGCTACGACCCCAAGATCTAAGAGTTAAATGTTGCTCTATTGGAACAGCTGTGGCAGACGACCAACGATGAACGGTAAGTTCAAAGGTTCAACGTGTTATTTTTAAAAGCTTTTTTCTTGTAATTCCCGGTGAGTTGCTGATTCAGCAGAAAGAACATTCGTGTAAAGTTCTATGATGGGTTAGAATTACGAATTCTCTTATTGGTGAATGCGACAAACGCGAGAGTACTCCCGTGCCCTAATTGGTTATCTCCTGATTGCCTCATTTCCAGCTACCAGCAGCTCTTTGAGAGCGTCTCTAGTTTGTGCGTCTTTGACTTCTGACCGGGGAAGGGAGCAGACGTCGTCTCTATCTGTCCCGTGATGAGATCACTGGCCCTCTAGGTGAGCACTGTTTCTGTTTATGTTTTTGGATTTTAACTTCAAATATAAATTTTAATACAAATTTTAATTTGTGCACCGGAGTTTGCCTGCGGTACGTCGCATTCGCCAATTTTTAACTTCGAAATGACTTAGCCCTTTCGGGAAGTCATACCTATTTTATCTTAGGAGGCAATTCCCTTTTCTTGTTTTGAATATTTTAATTAAGTGTAAATGTAACATGGTTTAAGTTCTTATAGGTAATATCTATAAAGTTTTAATTCCAATGGGGTTGTCTCCTATAGTTCAGCACTAATTTAATGTATATCAGTTAAAGCTATGCACCTTTTACTGAATGTTTTAGGAAAGGCGGCAACTTAATTGGTCTGTACATTATTATTTTTATTTTTGCATCTATCTCTTAGTAAATGTTTCAAGATGCCCCTTATTAATTTAATTTGATCTACAAGAACAGTCCTTGGTGAACTGTATAACTTTTAACGCCGATTTCATTTTCTTAAATGTAATTTCAAATCCTTGGTAAAATGTATACTTTTCACATTGATCTCATTTTCTTAAGTGTAATTTTAAAAAGACCATAGTCTAAAATCCCAAATAACTGACTGTCACGTTTTATTGTACATAATTGTAAGATCTAAATGTTATTGATGTGAACCTCGTGGTTGATTTAAAAAATTAACTGATTTCTTTTCGATATGCTATTTTGTCCGTTTTGCTAATTAATTTGTTTTGTACCTTAATCTGCTTTGTTTATACCAGTAAATGTAAGTGGTCAGATAGGGATCACCGTTGATTTCGTTTTACCCGCAACGCACTACCTTTCACGGACCTTGTAGGGCTTCCAGCCTGTTTATTTCCTTTCTTATAGTCGCCACGTTGGTTAACCTGGTATTTATTTTTGTACGCTGTTTCTGAAGTATTAATTGAGTGTGTGTTCCAAATCTCATGAAGTTTACATCCTTTTATTATTATTATCACTGTTTCTTGTGCCGTGTAATCCTTAGCGGTTACAAAATTATTAAAGGAAAGACTAGGTAAGAAAGTGATAGGGAATCTGCCACCTGGCTGACCGCTCTAAATGCAGATCAGTAATGATTGATTGATTGATTGATTGATTGATTGATTATCCATGAGGCTAAGTGTACTTAGGGTAGGATAATAATTCACAGAATATTAAGCGAGCTTAAAGTATTTTAAGTAACCTCAGAACTTACGGGAGTTTGACAAGCCAGATAGTGGTGATGGTGGTGTGGAAGTGATTAATGTTCTAAGAGGAAATGCAATTGCACAATCATCCTCTATTAACACTTTTGGCGAGCTAAAGTGGAAGAGGCCGATACTCCGAAATAAGATCTACCGTCCTTATCTGTGGTTATGATCACACCAGAGCATCGTAATCATTTAAAGTAATTTATTCTGTACATAATTTACGTATTTATTTCAAAAAAGGTCTATACAGAGTTCACCTCCAACTTAGACCCTGTACTTGAACAAAACAAAACTAGTATAAAGTTATTAGTAGCCTACTGAACAAACATGTGTAAGGTGAAATTATAAGTGTAACCTTTGGGTCGAAGGTTACGTAACCTAAAGGTAAAACGAATAAACATTAATCGGCAAAGTCGGCACTTTCTTCACGTTCATTGACTTAGTCAGCTTGTCTGGTATTGCTACTTACCACTTCAAGCTGACTTTATCAGAACAATACATACCGTTGAGTGCACATCGACTTATTGCTCTTATTATGCTGGAAAACTTTCTGTTTCATTCCAATGATTTCGACACTTTTCTTAGACATAAATTTTTATCTGCACATAAAAACTTATTCAAGTTTCCTCCACTGTTCCATTGCTTCACTATCCATAATAAAAATTTTCGTTCATCATTTTGTCTACAACACTCCTCTTGTTTAGTGCTTAGAAACATTGCCCTTAGTTTCTCTGTTTCATTCCAAAAGCCTGTTAAATACATGTCATCGGTTTCTTTCTCACATAGAATACACTGTGTGCTCTCTTTGCTCCCAATCCATCCTTTTTATATACAATCCCATAAGCCACCATAATAGACCACCTTCCATACTTCTATCTCCATATCTTATGTTTATTTTGGAGAATTCGAATACCTTATAGAATAAATTGAGCGAAGCTCTATCCCTACATTTTTCTAACCATCTTTGCATTTGATTATCCTTGATTCTTGCTGTCATAGCACTTTGACTTCTACTATCTTTACCCTTCCATATTTCTAGTCAAATGTAACCCATACCCAAATTCTCGACATAAGTTTTAATTTTTGACAGCCAACTATCGGAATACATATCTGTCATTTCTTGTTTGTATACACCGTATAGCATAAGACCCCCTCCTCGTTTAAGTCGCATCCAGTAGCTCAATACTCTATTAGCGCATTCCACCTCTAAATATTCACCGCATATTAATAACGCCCCCACATTAGCTGTACATTGTGATAGACCCACAACTATCTTACTGAATTTGTATACAATTTGGTTTAAAATATCCCTTTTCTTTCCAGGTCCCCATTGTTCTACCCCATATAAAGCTCTACTTAGTACTAATGTCTTTAACATTATATAATTTATCCCTGGGTATTTAGCCACTAGAATTTTCACCGCCGAGAGAGTCGCAACCCCTCCCAATTTAAACCTCTTAAAATTATCATACCATCCTCCTCTACTATTTAACAGCACTCCTAAATAGTCTTACCTCTCAATTTCCTCTATTCTCTCTCCCTGTATCATCCATTCCATTCTGTTTTTTTTTATCTTCTTCCTCTTGCGCATAATTAACACCTTCGATTTGTTACAGTTAATTTTAATGACCACTTCAATGCGTATTCCGCTAATTTATTCATACTTCTCAGCAACCCCGCCTTGTTAGAGTCATTAATAATATATCATCCGCGAATATCAAACCTGGAATCTCTAAATTTTGCACTGCTGGTACAGCCCAAATTGTTCCTCCGTGCCCATCCGGTATATCATTTATAAATAGTAAGAATAATATTGGCGATAATTTGCAGATTTGTTTTAACCCAACCTGCACTCTATCGGCCTGCCTGCCAATTAAATTTCCCTCTAATTTGACACTGCAATATACGTTCAGCCATATCGTCTCAACTGCTCGAATCATCTTTCTAGAAACTCCCAACCTCCCTAATTTTTCTGTTAATGCTCTTCTACTCACCGTGTCAAAAGCTTTTTCGAAATCAATAGCTGCTAGAAATACACTACCTCTTTCCCTACTCATATATTTATCTGTTGTCATCTTGACCGTCATGATGTTATGTATTGTTTGTCTCTCTTTCCTGAAACCCCCTTGGAACATGGATAATATCTCATTCTCTTCAGACCAATCTCTTAACATTTTTGCCAAGACTCCTGTGTAAATCTTGCTCAGTGAGTCTAAGAGAGTTATCCCTCGGCAGTTCTTCGGGAGGTTTTTGTTCCCCTTCTTCTTATATATTGGGCAAATAATCCCGGACTCCCACTCTTTTGGTACCGTTCTTTACCCCCATTAAAAATCCTATTAAATAATTTTACTATTCCCTCCTCCACCTGGCTGTATTTACTTATTTCTTTCCAAAATATATTGATGATACCATTTTCCTCCCCCCGCCGATCTCCTGCTCAGTTTACCTACCATCTCCTGAACTTCTTTTACTGTACATTCCTTATCGAGTTCATGTATACTTACTTCCATATTACTCAATACGACCTGCCTCCTTTCTCTATACCCCCAATTATCTCTACCTCCTAATAACTCGCTAAAATATATCACCCACTGATCGTAATCAACATTCGGTTTATCGTATCTCTTCCCTCCTTTGTTAATTATATTTATTCCCTCCCATATTCTCTCCGTTTGGTACATCCTGCATTTCCTATTTATTATCTCTGATTGTTCCTTCAACCATAGCTTCTTCCTCTCAGCAATTTTAAGTTTGTACTCTTTCCTTAATCTACAAAAGACTTCTCGTTCTTTATTCCCTCCTTTTTATACTCTTTTAATGCTCTCATCACTGTTCTTCTAAAAAACTCACATTCTTCGTTATACCACCCTCCACCTTCACTCTTTTTTTCTTCTGCTACCTTTGACTGCCCGTGCCACCTTTTCATTGGATATTCTATTACTTCCAATGCTCTATCAATATTATTTTCCTCTAAAGCCATTTCCCATCCACATCTAATTAATTTTATCTCGTTTTTCATGAGGTCGTCTAGTTCCTGTTTTGTGTTCTCTGTACAAATATATTCAGTGTAACCAATACCCTTCTCTAAGGACCTTTCAATTTCTCTCTCTTTTCTTTTAATTCCTCTATCCTTCTCACTATTATCACCGATACCGGTGCATGATATGAGTCAACCCAATCGCCAACCTCTATCCTTTTAATATTTTCTAACATATCTTCCAACCTTATTACCAAGTCAATAACACTACCCCACTGTTTCGTATTATATGTGATTTTTCCTTCTTTATCACCTTCCCAACAACCATTTAAGATGAAAAACTTCCCTACTTCACAGAATTCCAGGATTTTTCAACCGTAACTATTAATTTCTTTATCATTACTTCTTCTTTCTCTCCTTATTGTCATTCCTTCTTTCTTACTATACATTGGGCTTCGCTCACCTATTCTGGCATTCCAATCTCCGAGTAATAATATTCCATCCTTTTCATAATCCCTCTAATAATACTAATCTTTACTAGTAATTCCTCAAAAATTATCGTTTGGATATAGGGGTGACAGTAGGCAAAAGCCAAGCATACTTGTTTTCTCTCCCTACCTCTACCCATGTTAAATTTTATCCACAAAACTTCTTCCAACTCGCTCTCAATGTCCTCTACTAATTCGCTAATCTCTTCTTTAATTAGCACAATTCCTCCGAGCGAACGCCCCTTATTATTCAATTTTTTCTTGACATATGCCTCAAACTCCTTACCTACCTCTAGCCATGTTCCCAAGAGTGCTACGATGTCAAAGCTTTCTATTAACTTTTTTAACTTCTAAGTTACCTATTTTCCTAGCATACCTTCGATATTAACAAAGCCTATCTTCCAGTCTAGTTACAAGTTTTTCTCTCTGCCTTCTCCAATTGGATCCTTTTTTTTGCTTCTCGTCACTATCTCCAAATCCCCTTCTACCTACATTCCATCAGACTTTGACATTTTGGTATTGTCTTTTCCTCTATACCTTTATTTTTCTTACCCCACAGGTCCTTAGGGCTCCTGTTTCTCCCTTTCATTATAGTGTCTCGAACTTTCTTTTCCACCCTCAAACCATCACACAGAGCATCTGTATTTTCTTGAGGAACACTGTCCAACAACACTTCCTGCTACTGAGAACTCGTACTTGCACTCTCACTGCACTGCACTACACTAGCCACTTGACTTGACTCTTCATTAGATCTTTCCACGTTACCACTCTCCTCTTGAACGGCCAACCTGCCTACCATCTTGCCTTGTTGCTAGGTCCTCTTCGTGTTTGAGCACCTCCTCCATGCCATTCAATTTTGCCACCGACCAGACCCGCCACCAATTACCATTAGAAACCACCAGCTTTTTGTTCTTAATATACGCCCTGAGACTCTGAGGCCTGGCTCTCCCTACATGTTTCTTTAGAATTTTCAAGTTCTCACTCCCTTCTCTTCCCAGGTCTCTCTTGACCCAGATTTTTTCACATTGCAATTTCCTTGCATTTCTTAACACTATGTCCGCCATTAGATTATATATTAACTTCACTTTGATTGGTCTCATTCCTTTAACTTTTCCTACCCTCTCAACATCGTCAATGTCCGCTTCACTAAAAGAGATTTTCATTTTATTTTGTACGACGTCTGCGACTTTGTAGATAATGTTCACTTTATTCTCACTCCTTTCTTCCTGCAGCCCATATGTGAATATACTTTTCTTCATACTATCTTGACTGATGTTTTCCGTCTCCTTCTTCAAATATACACCTCCTTTTCCAGGTTTATGACTTTCTCCCTTAACGTTTCAATCCCTATCTTATTACTTCCTACCTTTTCGACTGTGCTTCTCATTTGATCTTGGAGCCGTACCTCCATATTTTCGAATTTCTTAACTTGATCTTTTATCAAATCCTTAATCTCCTTGTCACTGTCGTTTTCTTTAATGACTTCTCCAATTGCCTTCTTCATATTCTTCCAGACCTCCAAACTCATGTCCATTGGGCCGGGGTCCAAATCCACCCCCCTATAACTAGTAGCATGGATATCACCGCCGCTACCAGTAACACCTCGCCCAACTTCCCCTGCACTCCCTTGCTTGCCGCCCGCATCGACGTCTTCTTCAGACTTCGCTGCCAGCTCCCGATCACCGCCCGGTGTTGCTCAATGCCCACCATGTCTCTCCGCACTCCCCACTCAACACGTCTACACTCGTTGCTTGCTAAAGTTGAACTGATTCTATAAGTAATGAATGAAGAAAAACACTTTCCCCTCTGCAAAATCAAATTATCATAAACGTGTCTCTCATTCATGGCCATTCATCAACGGCTGCTAATTTCAGACTGCATCAGCCATAAGACATAGCCTGCACGGTTGCTAGGTAATATTATCTGGTCATCCATTCATACCTTACATCACAACCTGCATGGATGCCAGGTAACATTGTCTGGTCATCCATCCATACCTTACATCACAGCCTGCACGGTTGCCAGGTAACATTGTTTGGTAATCAATCCATACATTACATCACAGCCTGCACGGTTACTAGGTAACATTGTCTGACCATTCGTCCACACCTTACATCACAGCCTGCACGGTTACTAGGTAACATTTTCTGACCATCCATCCACACCATACATCAGAGCCTGCACGGATACTAGATAACATTGTCTAGTCATCCATCCATACCTTACATCACAGAATGCACGGATATAGGTAACATTGTCTTGTCATCCATCCACACCTTACAATACAGAATACACGGATATAGGTAACATTGTGTGGTCATCCATCCATACCTTACATCACAGCCTGCACGGTTACTAGGTAACATTGTCTGGCCATCCACCCATATCTTACATCACAGCCTGCACGGTTGTTAGGTAACATTGTCTGACCATTCATCCATACCATATATCACAGCCTGCACAGTTGTCAGATGACATTGTCTGGTCATCCATTCATGCCTTACATCACAATCTGCACGGTAGCTAGGTAACATTGTCTGGTCATCCATCCATACCTTACATCACAGCCTGCACGGTAGCTAGGTAACATTGTCTGGTCATCCATCCATACCTTACATCACAGCCTGCACGGTAGCTAGGTAACATTGTCTGTTCATCCACCATACCTTACATCAGAGCCCGCACGGTTGTTAGATAACATTGTCTGGTCATCCATCCATACTTTACACCACAGCCTGCACGGTTACTAGGCAACATTGTCTTGCCATCCATTCATACCTTACATCGCAGTCTGCATGGTTGTTAGGTAACATTACCTGGCCATCCATCCATACTTTACATCACAGCCTGCACGGTTGTTAGGTAACATTGTCTGGTCATCCATCCACACCTTACATCACAGCCTGCACGGTTACTAGGCAACATATCTCGCCATCCATCCATACATTACATCACAGCCTGCATGGTTGTTAGGTAACATTGTCTAGCCATCCATCCATACTTTACATCACAGCCTGCATGGTTGTTAGATTATCAGTTTGCTTTTATTCTACCACTATCAGCGCTAATGTGAGTCAATACAGAGTTTGACTTAAGCCCTTATAACTACATTCGGTATGGACATTATAAAAAATCAAAAATCACAGGTAATATTGACTGGTCATCCATCCATACCTTACATCACAGCCTGCACGGTAGCTAGGTAACATTGTCTGGTCATCCATCCATACCTTACATCACAGCCTGCACGGTTGTTAGGTAACATTGTCTGGCCATCCATACATACCTTACATCACAGCCTGCACGATGGTTAGGAACCATTCTCTGGCCATCCATCCATACCTTACATCACAGCCTGCACGGTTGTTAGATAACACTGTCTCGCCATCCATCCGTACATTACATCACAGCCTGCATGGTTGCTAGGTAACATTTAACGGCCATCCATCCATACCTTACATCACAGTCTGCATGGTTGATAGGTAACATTCTCCGACTCAGCAAGAGGAGCTGTTCCCTCTTTCAGCCCCTTCTAATGACAGGTAGGAGATACCATGAATGTATTCTATTATTATTATTATTATTATTATTATTATTATTATTATTATTATTATTATTATTATTATTATTATTATTATTATATAATACTGTATGAATAAACAGAAGTAACGAGGGTAAAACTAAATGAATATGATAATTATAAAATGTGTCACAATGAGACTTACTGGTTTGTTATAGAGCGAGAGCCGTAGTAAATTAAAAAAAGAGATAGAGTAGACGCCTGCAGTGCCAGCGGGGTCAATATCTACTTGAGGAGCACGTGCCAGCTTCGTTGAGGTGAAATAAACCGCAGGACAAATGACGTCACGGGGCTATTTTTCGCACGGCGGTGTTATCACAAGCGAGGTGATTCCCTGCAATAGTACCAACTGAAACAAACAGTGTGTGATAGTGGTGATTAAAGAGGAAGTACAAAAGGCAACCGTCCTACTATAACATTAATAGTGGTGGCAATTATTGTTTTAAGAGGAAGTACGACCATCCTATATTAACACTAATAGTCGTGGTGATTATTGTTTTAAGAGGAAGATCAACCATCCTATATTAACATTAATAGTACCGGGCGAGTTGGCTGTGCAGTTAGGAGCGCGCAGCTGTGAGTTCGCATCCGGGAGATAGTGGGATCGAACCCCACTGCCGGCAGCCCTGAAGATGGTTTACCGTGGTCTCCCATTTCCACACCAGGCAAATGCTGGGGCTGTATCTTAATTAAGGCCACGGCCGCTTCTTTGCCATACCTAGACATTTCCTGTTCCATCGTCGTTATAAGACCTAACCGTGTCGGTGCGACGTAAAGCAAATAACAAAACAAACATTAATAGTGGTGGTGATTATTGTTTTAAGAGGAAGTACAACCGCCCTGTACTAACGCTAATAGTGATGGTGATTACTGTTTTAAGAGGAAGTACAACCATCCTATATTAACTCTAATAGTGGTGGTGATTATTGTTTTAAGACGAAGGGCAACTGGGCAACCATCCTCTATTATACTAATAGTGGTGGTGATTAGTGTTAACACAAATATGTCTTAGATCTAGGGGACATCTGAATCCTCTTAACTTGGGAGTGTGGCTGGGTGACCACGGGAGCCTTAGCTGAGTCCTTGCATTGCCACCTCTTAGTTATGGCTAAGGTCTTCCGAAAATTTGTATAAAGTAACGCGATGAAATGTGTGACGGTAGCAACCGTGAACGTCTTGATGTAGGGTATGGATGGATGGCCAGACAATGTTACTTAGCAACCGTACAGACTGTGATGTAAGGTATGGATGGATGACCAGACAATGTTACTTAGCAACCGTACAGGCTGTGATGTAAGGTATGGATGGATGACCAGACAATGTTACTTAGCAACTGTACAGACTGTGATGTGAGGTATGGATGGATGATCAGACAATGCTACTTAGCAACCGTACAGACTGTGATGTGAGGTATGGATGGATGGCCAGACAATGTTACTTAGCAACCGTACAGACTGTGATGTAAGGTATGGATGGATGGCCAGACAATGTTACTTAGCAACCGTACAGACTGTGATGTAAGGTATGGATGGATGATCAGACAATGCTACTTAGCAACCGTACAGACTGTGATGTAAGGTATGGATGGATGATCAAACAATGCTACTTAGCAACCGTACAGACTGTGATGTAAGGTATGGATACATGGCCAGACAATGTTACTTAGCAACCGTGAAGGTTGTGATGTAAGGTATGGATACATGGCCAGACAATGTTACTTAGCAACCGTGAAGGTTGTGATTTAAGGTATGGATGGATGATCAGACAATGCTACTTAGCAACCGTACAGACTGTGATGTAAGGTATGGATACATGGCCAGACAATGTTACTTAGCAACCGTACAGACTGTGATGTAAGGTATGGATAGATGATCAGACAATGCTACTTAGCAACCGCACAGACTGTGATGTAAGGTATGGATACATGGCCAGAAAATGTTACTTAGCAACCGTACAGACTGTGATGTAAGGTATGGATACATGGCCAGACAATGTTACTTAGCAACCGTGAAGGTTGTGATGTAAGGTATGGATACATGGCCAGACAATGTTACTTAGCAACCGTGAAGGTTGTGATGTAAGGTATGGATACATGGCCAGACAATGTTACTTAGCAACCGTGAAAGTTGTGATGTAAGGTATGGATGCATGGCCAGACAATGTTACTTAGCAACCGTGAAAGTTGTGATGTACGGTATGGATGGATGGCCAGACAATGTTACTTAGCAACCGTGAAGGTTGTGATGTAAGGTATGGATACATGGCCAGACAATGTTACTTAGCAACCGTGAAGGTTGTGATTTAAGGTATGGATGGATGGCCAGACAATGTTACTTAGCAACCGTGAAAGTTGTGTTGTAAGGTATGGATACAAGGCCAGACAATGTTACTTAGCAACCGTGAAGGTTGTGATTTAAGGTATGGATGGATGGCCAGACAATGTTACTTAGAAACCGTGAAAGTTGTGATGTAAGGTATGGATACGTGGTTAGACAATGTTACTTAGCAACCGTGAAGGTTGTGATTTAAGGTATGGATGGATGATCAGACAATGCTACTTAGCAACCGTACAGACTGTGATGTAAGGTATGGATACATGGCCAGACAATGTTACTTAGCAACCGTACAGACTGTGATGTAAGGTATGGATACATGGCCAGACAATGTTACTTAGCAACCGTGAAAGTTGTGATGTACGGTATGGATACATGGCCAGACAATGTTACTTAGCAACCGTGAAGGTTGTGATGTAAGGTATGGATACATGGCCAGACAATGTTACTTAGCAACCGTGAAAGTTGTGATGTAAGGTATGGATACATGGCCAGACAATGTTACTTAGCAACCGTACAGACTGTAATGTAAGGTATGGATACATGGCCAGACAATGTTACTTAGCAACCGTGAAGTTTGTGATGTAAGGTATGGATGGATGGCCAGACAATGTTACTTAGCAACCGTGAAAGTTGTGTTGTAAGGTATGGATACAAGGCCAGACAATGTTACTTAGCAACCGTGAAGGTTGTGATTTAAGGTATGGATGGATGGCCAGACAATGTTACTTAGAAACCGTGAAAGTTGTGATGTAAGGTATGGATACATGGCCAGACTATGTTACTTAGAAACCGTGAAAGTTGTGATGTAAGGTATGGATGGATGGCCAGACTATGTTACTTAGAAACCGTGAAAGTTGTGATGTAAGGTATGGATACATGGCCAGACAATGTTACTTAGCAACCGTGAAGGTTGTGATTTAAGGTACGGATACATGGCCAGACAATGTTACTTAGCAACCGTACAGACTGTGATGTAAGGTATGGATACATGGCCAGACAATGTTACTTAGCAACCGTACAGACTGTGATGTAAGGTATGGGTACATGGTCAGACTATGTTACTTAGCAACCGTGAAGGTTGTGATGTAAGGTATGGATGGATGGCCAGACTATGTTACTTAGCATCCGTGAAGGTTGTGATTTATGGTATGGATGGATGGCCAGGCAATGTTACTTAGCAACCGTGAAGGTTGTGATTTAAGGTATGGGTGGATGGCCAGGCAATGTTACTTAGCATCCGTGAAGGTTGTGATTTAAGGTATGGATGGATGGCCAGACTATGTTACTTAGCAACCGTGAAGGTTGTAATGTAAGGTATGGATGGATGGCCAGGCAATGTTACTTAGCAACCGTGAAGGTTGTGATTTAAGGTATGGGTGGATGGCCAGGCAATGTTACTTTGCAACCGTGAAAGTTGTGATGTAAGGTATGGATGGATGGCCAGACAATGTTACTTAGCAACCGTGAAAGTTGTGATGTAAGGTATGGATGGATGGCCAGACAATGTTACTTAGCAACCGTGAAAGTTGTGATGTAAGGTATGGATGGATGGCCAGACAATGTTACCTAGCAACCGTGGAGGCAGTGATGTATGGTATGGATGGATGACCAGATAGCGTTACCTAGCAACCGTACAGGCTAGTCTTATGGCTGGTTGTCATCTAAAATTGTTGATGGATATCCATGACCGAGAGACATAGTTATGACCATTTGCTTTTACAAAAGGAAATGTGGTTTATTTTTTCTTTCGTATTACGAAGCTTCCTACTAATGTATGATTTCCATTATCACATCAGTTTTTATTTCTTTGGATTTGGTACCTTTATCGGAATATGCTTCTCAATTGTCTTTCAAAAAGAAACTTTACCCTCAAAATATGGAGGTGTTGAGTCATCATTATCATCACTAGCGCGACAGCCCTTTGTGAGCCTTGGCCTTCTGAAGAAGTTTTCCCCATTCTTTCCTGTTACGTGCAGAGCTCCTCCAATTCCTGATTCCAATTGTCTTTACATCCCCTCTCCCCCCTTCTGACACTGCATTAGATACTTCTTTATAATTCTGTCGTTAGCTCGCAGCGCATGTTCTGCCTACTCCAACCTTCTGATCCTTATACAGTTAACAATGTTTGGTTCGTTATATAAAGTATACAATTCATGATTATATCTTCTTCTCCGGACACCATTTCTTTCCACTGGCCCAATAATTTGCCTCAAAATCCTTCTTTCAAATATACCGAGCTGTCTTTCATAAGATTTTGAGTGTGTCCAGGTCTCAGCACCAGATGTTAATACATGCTTTATTAAAACTTTACACACCGGGCGAGTTGGCCGTGCGCGTAGAGGCGCGCGGCTGTGAGCTTGCATCCGGGAGATAGTAGGTTCGAATCCCACTATCGGCAGCCCTGAAGATGGTTTTCCGTGGTTTCCCGTTTTCACACCAGGCAAATGCTGGGGCTGTACCTTAATTAAGGCCACGGCCGCTTCCTTCCAACTCCTAGGCCTTTCCCATCCCATCGTCGCCATAAGACCTATCTGTGTCGGAGCGACGTAAAGCCCCTAGCAAAATAAAAAAAAATAAAAAAAAACTTTACACGCTAGGACTTTAGTTTTCCTGAACAGCAGCTTAGATTTCAGATGTTTTCTGAGGCCATGATAGCACTTGTTTGCAGACAGTAAACTTGTTTTTTGATTTCAGAACTAACATTGATCTTGGAATTAACTTCTGATCCAAGGTAGGTAAAGCTTCGCACAGCATCAAACTTCTATGAGCCACTTCTATGAATGTAATTCCACTAGGGTAGTCTTTCTTGGTTGCGGGCATGTACTTAGTTTTCCTTCATTAATCTGTAAATTCATCTTCCTTGCTGCTTTTTCGAGGTTTTTGAGAGCTTCTCTCAATGCTTTTGGTGTTCTTGCGATTATATCAGCATCACCTGCATATGCCAAAATTTGAACTGAATATAATTCTCCTTGTGTTTATACTCACATCTCTAAACAACTTTCTCTAAAGCGATATTAAATAAAAGGCATAATAATGAATCTCCTTACCTAACTCCGTTTTTGGCCGTTACAGCACTTGATAACATATTCTGGATCTTAATTTGATTCCGAGTATTTTCAATAGTAGCTTTCACAAGGCCGATCAGTTTCTTAGGGATCTCAAACTCTCCCATTGCTACGTACAGATTACTTCTATCAGTGCTTTCATAGGCTGATCTGAAGTCAATGAGGAGATGGTGGGTATCAATTCCAAATTCTTTGCATATTTCAAGTATCTGGTGGGTTGTGAAGATCTGATCAATAGTAAATCTTCCTTGGTGAAATCCGCATTGATAGTACCAACCGCATTTTCCACGTAAGGCACCAATCTGCTAAAGATAATATTGGAAAATATTTTATAATCACTGGATAATAGGCAGATACCTCTATAGTTAGAGCACATCATGATATCACCTTTCTTATGTATCGGGCAGATTATACCTACATTCCATTCATCAGGAATTGTTTTAGCTACCCCTATCCTGGCCACTAGTTTGTGAAAGTGTTTAACAAATTCTTTTCCAGTATTTTTCACAAGCTTTGATTGTATCAAATCCATTCCCGGGGCTTTGCTATTCTGTAACTTCTTAATGACAAGCTCAACTTCCTCAGTAGTAGGTATCGTTACTTCTATTTCTGATTTTCTTGTATTTATGTAAGGTAAGGCTTCTTGGTCATCAACTGGATTTTTATTCAACAGTTCATCAAAATATTGGGCCCATCTTTCTAGTATTGCTTCCTCATTGTCCAATATTATACCATCTTTATCTCTACACAAATCATTACGACTTTTATTTAAATTCTGATAGAAAACTCTCACTTCATTCATCCCTTTCAACCCTACCAAGTCTTCCAATTCTTTCCTCTCATACTGTCTCTTTTTCTTCAAGTGCGATCTCTTTTCTTCTCTTCTGGATATTCTATACTCTTCCACTGCTTTTCGAGTGTGGTTCCTCTGTTGCATTCTCTTGTATGCTTCATTTTTTAAGGTTGTTGCTCGTGCACACTCTTCATCAAACCAATTGTTGTTCCAAACTTCCTCTTCCCTTCCTAAAACTTCATTTGCTGTTTTTAATAGTGCGTTTTTAATCTTCTTCCAGATTTCATCAGTACTCTCACTATTAGGCAAATCGATCAGGGCCTCATTAAGCATGTTAGCATATCTCAAAGGAGCTTCGGGCTCCTTCAGCCGAGCGCCGTTGAACTTTCTTGCATTAGATATTCGGCTTCTAATAGTTGCTACCACAAGGTAGTGGTCAGAGTCAATATTGGCCCCTCTAAAATTCCTAGCATCCATTAAGTTAGAGAAGAGTCTTGCATCTATTAGGAGGTGGTCAATTTGCTTAAACGTACTTACATCTGGAGACTTCCGTGTCATTTTATGTGTGTCCTTGTGATTAAATTTAGTACTTCCCACTACCATATTTCTCGAGGATGCAAAATGTATAAGCCTGATTCCATTATCATTAGAAATATCATGCAAGCTGCATGTTCCAATACAAGGTCTGTATTCGTCTTCCTTTCCTATCTTCGTATTCAAATTCCCAAAGATTATTTTACAGTCTGCTCTTGGGTACTCATTATACATTTTACCTAATTCATTGTAAAATGAATTTTTATCTTCGTCGCTCTTCTCTTCAGTTGGAGCATGTGCACAGATAAGACTGTAATTGAAGAACTTCCCTCCAATTCTACGTCTGCACAATCTATGTGATTTTGTCCCAAAATCCGGGGTAAGATGCTTTATATGCTTATCTATATATATAAAATAAGAGTTTTGTCTGTACATTGCTCGGAATTTGAAAAGAATGGTATTTCTGTATCGGTCATGTCCACAGTAACAAGAAAATGCATTTTTTACTTTTCCGCAATGTCTGTCTGTCTGTCTGTCTGTCTGTCTGTCTGTCTGTCTGTCTGTCTGTCTGTCTGTCTGTCTGTCTGTACACGCATCAATAGAAAAGGGCTGAAGAGAATTTAATGAAAATCGGTATGTAATGTCGGGTGATGAACACTGCAATCTGGGCTACAAATTATTTTATTCACGTTGAGTGAAATGGTAGTTTAGGGGAAGGCCTGTAATGTAATTCTCAATAAATAAGTTATTTATGTTATTAGTGCCAACGGTCGTAGCCGTGTTGAAACACCGGACCCCGTGAGATCTCCGAATTTAAGCAGCATTGGGCGTGGTCAGGAGTTGGATGGGTTGCCACGTGCTGTTGGTGGGGGGTAGGGGAATGGAGGAGCGGAAAGGAACTGGCCACCCTACCGCACGTAAACTCCGGCTCAGGAACACCTATGCGGAGGTTCGGACCTGCCTTCGGGCAGAATAACCCTTACCTACCTATGTTATTAGTGGTCGTATCGATAAATACTACATAACTAACATAACTTTAGTTATGTCGTAAGTTAGTAGTAGTTATGTAAGAAGTTATTAAATTTCCGATCACTTATTGTCTTATACATTGTTAGCGTACCTCATATAATCAGAGATATTTATGAATTTGGATTTTTGTTACTAGGTCCATATCAGCGCCGAGTCACGAGAAAATGGGTAAACAGAATTTAGTGAAAATCGGTATGTAAAGTCTGAGAATAAGGAACTACAGTCTATGATATCAATAAATTTGTAAGACACTCTAATATTACAGAGTCGAAAGAAAAGTAATGTGAAGACCTGCAATATAGAAAGCTCATAAACTTTATCAACAATAACATTACATTGACCATTGTTTGTTGTGATGTGCTTTTTGTCTTCTGTTTCCTCTCATCCCCGATAGATAGGATTACTGCAGCGTACCGAGGTTCTTTTAATTTGCTTGACGTCGCACCGACACAGGTAGGTCTTATGGCACGATGGGATAGGAAGTGAATAGTGGTGTGAAGGAAGCGCCCTTGGCTTTAAGGTACAGCCTGGTGTGACTGGTGTAGAAATGGGAAACCACGGAATACCATTTTCAGGGTTGCCGGCAGTGGGGTTCGAATCCACTATCTCCCGAATGCAAGCTCACAGCTGCGCGCCCCTAACCACACGGGCAACTCGCCTGGTCGTACCGACTGTAACAGCCTGCCTGTATGATGGCGGGAAGTAGCTGGGGAGTAAGGTAACTTTCTTCTTTAGCATGCCATTCCTCTGGTTCATACATTTTCTGATATATCTGGTACGTAACACACTGGTTCATCATAGTATTCGAGCTATACAATCCCTACTCTGAGGCACTGATTGGAATGAGCAGTGTGCGTATTTAACGGAATAATGGCAGAGGAGTGTTCACGGCAGTCTGCGACCTGGTTATTCCAGCTCTGGAACTTTGGACTCTTAGATCGGTACCGTAGTACTGTTCGTTGAAAGTGAGAAAGTGTGCGGTTTTTCATTTGATCGAGTATTTTATATGATAACATTGCTTTCAATCGCTACATTCCTACTGACGTTTTTGTAATGACCTATGTTAAATTCAGTTAGGAAAACCACAAAGTCAGTCTTTCTGAGAATCCCGTAGCGAAGCACGGGTACATCAGCTAGTTGACAATAAAACCAGTACCAAGCATATGATCCTTCATGTGGCAACTGTGGAATACCATGTGATTCTTTCTCTGTATTACTCCTTTACCAATCCATCTCACTTATTGAATAGCAGTAATATCTAGTCGATACTCATCCAGCTAATCGAGCAACTTTCTTAGGTTTCCCGCTTGGTAAAGAATTAAAACATTCCACGAACCAATTCTCAAGTCCTTTAGACGTTTGTGTAGTCGTCGTATAAAGGTCAGGCCGGCTATTTCTTCTTCATATTTCGTAACGAGAGTTTTTTACAGATTGGGTTGTCAGCCCAACGCCAACCCCCAGCAATTCTGAGGGCCGATGTTTTCTTTCGGGGTTGTCTCCCTTAGCTGGTGGGTCACCATTTTGAAACGTCGGGAACTCGCTTTTTCTCCCTTTCATGACTTAGCGGTGTATCGGACTTGGTAGGAATAAATGGCATTTCCTGTGTTTTATTATTACTCTTCCACCAGCAAGAAGTGAACCCACGTGACCACTTAATACTCCTTCGACCCCCGGATGTACTGCGTTATGTTTCCTAGGAAAAGCGTAACTAAAAAGTGCCACTCTTTATATCAATAGCGATTTAAAACACATGGATTCAGGGGAGCTTACTTTCTTCGAAGAAGCGAAAACAGAATGTGAATTTTAGATTGACTTTCCACCCCCAGGTCCCTACACGTGGTACAGATTGATCGACACAATCATGAGTTGCACCGTTAATCTTTTAGTAATTCATTCAGAGTGAATATGATATGAAAGTTGAATGTTCCTAATGTCCCGTGCGGGGAGATGGTAACAGTAGTTGTCCGTAGTTTCCCCTTTTCACACCAGGCAAATGTTGGGGCTCTACCTTGCAACTGTGGGATCCGTCGACAACGCTTCCATAAAATGCAGCATTTTTGGAGGCCTATGAAACTTGGCAGGAAAGAGGGAACTCTCCAGTGATGACGAGGAGTGTTTAGCGGACGTAGCTCTACCGGTACTTGTGTTCTCGATATAATTGAGTAGAGTAATCATTTTTGGTATCACTACAAAATTTGTCAGATTTTTATATAATACAACGTCAAATAATACCGCTAGAAGAGACACCACCATCAGTTAAGTACCTAGGCGAGTAGATCTCAGCAAACCAGAGTGAGAACCAGAGGCATCAACTTTGGGGGAGGGGGACGTTTTCTGCGCTCCAAAAATGATCTTAGGGGGACAGAGTGTTCTTTTGTCTCCTCCACAAAAGAAATTCTCCTCCTAGATTTTAAGTCCCTTACACTGAAAGGTGGAGTTCGACACACAACAGTGCCGTATACTGAGAGCTATCAAGGCATTCGGTAAAGCTCAAACCTCAAATGAGAACGATGTAAATCTAGAGCACATTATTCCATTTATAAAACAAAGCAATGAAGATGTATGCACGATGCGAGAGGGGACCGAGGGGATAAGTGTGCTAGGCTTCGGTCCATCAGGTTGCCACTGCTTACTAACAGCCATGCGTTCCTCATTGTATTGTATATACTTCCTCACCTCAAACTCATAGATAACAGAGTGCTGATAATTCACTCCCGTTACTTCTACATCTTGTAGGAAGAAAATGTCCGGTTCCATGGCTAAATGGTTAGGGTGCCGGCCTTTGGTCACAGGCGTCCCGGGTTCGATTCACGGCGGGGTCGGGAATTTAAACGTAAATTGGTTAATTTCGCTGGCACGGGGGCTGGGTGTCTGTGTCGTCTTCATCATCATTTCATCCTCATCACGACGCGCAGATCGCCTTCGGGCGTCAAATCAAAAAACCTGCATCTGCTGAGCCGAACTTGTCTTCGTACACTCCCGGCACTAAAAGCCACACGGCATTTCATTTCATTTCATTTCAGGAAGACAATGAGTAGTATAATTGGATGGTTCTGCGGCACCTCCGCCGCCGCACGCCTCCGCCCGCCTCCTCCTCCGCCGCCGCCTCCGCCGCCCGCGGGAAATTTGAATTTTGGCGGGAAATTTGAGTTTTGGCGGGAGATTTGAATTTGTAAACAAAGCCACGTGCTTTTTGACAGCTGTCATCGACAACAACGCATCGCTAACCTCACTGCTGCCATCTTGACGGGCCTAAACCTCACTAGTGCCAACTTAACCTAACTAGCATGAGGTAAACAAACCCACGTGTTTTTTGACAACCACGTGCTTTATGACAGACAACAACGCATCGCTAACCTCAGTACTGCCATCTTGACGGGCCTAAACCTCAGTAGTGCCAACTTAACCTAACTAGCGCGAGGTAAACAAAGCCACGTGCTTTTTGACAACCACGTGCTTTTTGACAGATTTGTAAACAAAGCCACGTGCTTTTTGACAGCTGTCATCGACAACAACGCATCGCAAACCTCAGTACTACCATCTTGACGGGCCTAAACCCCAGTAGTGCCAACTTAACCTAACTAGCATGAGGTAAACAAAGCCACGTGTTTTTTGACAGCCACGTGCTTTTTGACAGATTTGTAAACAAAGCCACGTGCTTTTTGACAGACAACAACGCATCGCTAACCTCAGTACTGCCATCTTGACGGGAATAAACCTCGGTGGTACCAACTTAACCTAACTAGCTCGAGATAAACAAAGCCACGTGCTTTTTGACAGCCACGTGCTTTTTTGACAGCTGTCATCCGCCATCTTTAAACCACAAAGCACTGTGCTGCCCTCTATATCGCAGTAGCTGCAAAATTCGTCACCTGTCATCGGCAGTGCTACCATCTTGACGGGTCTAAACCTTAGTGCTACCAACTTAACCTCACTAGCGCGAGATAAACAAAGCCACGTGTTTTTTGACAGCTGTCATCCGCCATCTTTAATCCAGAGAGCACAGTGCTGCCCTCTTTGTGGTGGCGGATAATTTGAGAAATGCTTTTTTGACAGCAGCCATCTTGCATCGCAAACCTCAGTGCTGCCCTCTTTAGCTAGATACCTGTGGTGGCAGACAATTCCACGTGACAGCAGCCATCTTTAATCAAGAGAGCACCGTGCTGCCCTCTATGTGGTGGCGGCAAATTCCACGTGCTCTTGTTTGGAAACAAACTCACGTGCTTTTTTGACAGCTGTCATCTGCCATCTTTAATCAACAGAGCACAGTGCTGCACTCTATGTGGTGGCGGCAATTTGAAAAATTCTATGTGCTCTTGTTGGGAAACAAAGCCACGTGCTTTCTTGACAGCTGTCATCCGCCATCTTTAATCAATAGAGCACTGTGCTGCGGGCAATTTCGTCAGCTGTCATCCGCCATCTTTAATCCAGAGAGAACAGTGCTGCACTCTATGTGGTGGCGGTAAATTCCACGTGCTTTACAAACCTATGCGCTTTTCTGTCATCCACCATCTTTAATCCAGAGAGAACAGTGCTGCACTCTATGTGGCGGCGGTAAATTCCACGTGCTTTACAAACCTATGCGCTTTTCTGTCATCCACCATCTTTAATCCAGAGAGAACAGTGCCGCACTCTATGTGGTGGTGGCAAATTCTACGTGGAAACAAATTCTACTCGCTCTTCAGCTGTCATCCACCATCTTTAATCAAAAGAGCACCGTGCTGCCCTCTTTGTAGTGGCGGATAATTTGAAAAAATTCAGCAGCCATCTTTAATCCGGAGAGAACAGTGCTGCCCTCTTTAGCTACTTACCTTTGAGGCGGTTAATTTGAAAAATTCAGCAGCCATCTTTAATCCAGAGAGAACAGTGCTGCCCTCTTTAGCTACTTGCCTTTGAGGCGGTTAATTTGAAAAATTCTAGCTGCCATCTTTAATGAAAAGAGCATCGTGGTGCTATCTTGCGAGTAATATTTTACGTCACAGCTGTCATCCACCATCTTGCAATGCTAACCTTAGTGCTGCCCTCTTTAGCTACTTACCTTTGACAAGCTGTCACCCGCCATCTTGCATCGCAAACCTCAGTGCTGCACTCTATGTGGTGGCGGATAATTTAAAAAAATCTTTTTGACAGGCAGCCATCTTTAATCCAGAGAGAACAGTGCTGCCATCTTTAGCTACTGCCATCTTACATCGCTTACCTCGCTGCTGGTGGCGGCTAATTCGAACAAGTTTAATCACGCATCGGGCAAGCTAGAGTAAGCACGTGCTGTTGTGATGACGTCATCATGCATGTTTAGACTTGTCCGTTTTCTTAAGAGTAAGTCGATGTAAAGGAATGTAGTAGCGGTAAATTCGAACAAGTTTAAACATGCATCGGGAAAGCTAGAGTAAGCACGTGCTGTTGTGATGACGTCATTGTGCATGTTTAGACCTGATCGTTTTTCTTAAGAGTAAGTCGGAGTAAAGCAATGCAATAAGTACAACATTTTTGAATGCGATCAAATATTTATTTACAAATGTACTACAACAGTGTTCGTTTTTTGCTGCTGACAAGGTTGGTGTGCTTCTTAACAACGTATGCTTCTGAAATGCCTCCTGCAACATTCAAATTAAACAAAGCATTTAGAAATATTATACTAAGTATGTTATGCTTTACAGAGAAGATCATGTACTTCTTACCTTGCTGTTATTCCTTTTCGGAATCATCATCATCATCATGAAGTACTAGAGAAAGTTCATTCATACACTGTGTACAGTGTTCAATCCTCGGATTTGGTCCATCCCAATCATCATCACCATTTTCTCCTCGATGCTTGTAATGTCGTTCACAAGTTCTGCATAAAGCTACTTCGATTGACATCTTACTGTGTAGAGGAAGGATGTCCCAAAAATTATGTACGTAAGAGGCAGCGTACGTATATAAAAATCCTGGTGGTAAGTATTGAATAAGATGTTTCGGCATCGACGATCTACGTTTATAGAACATCTTAATAGCCTCACTCACTCGTGAAACATAAATAAGATGTTGCGTATGAGCATGCAAACAGCATGCACATTTACAGTTTTGTTCCATAGCGTACGATGTCGAAGCACACACTAATGAAAATGATAAAGATCTATTCTTATTTATAGTCTCGTAACAATATTCGTTAGCGGATGGTAAGTAACATCACTCATATGAATAATAAGACAATAGGCTGCTGTGTTAGCAGGAATGTTTTCAGATGTTTCAAATTCTAAACGAATATCAACTGGAGATTCTTTTATAGATTCTTCGTGATAAGAGCAGTCTATAACTACAATCGGTGCTTTATTTTTAAATTCTTGAGGTGTAAATAGCGGACGATCTTCTTTCTGATAATACGATGATTGAAATTTACAAAACATGTCATAGAGCATCCCAAACTTATTTTTCTCAAAGTTAATGTCGATGTTTTCGTAGGGATACGTAATTCCATTGAGATATAGTCTAACGTGTCTTAATTTGCAGTGATCAAACAGTGAGCTATCTTTTTCGTGATTGAATTTACGATTAGTTTGAAATCCAAAAATAATGTACAAGGGCTTCTAAGTAAAACGTGATGTTTTAACAGCCCAGCTATGCTTGTTTGTAGGTGGTAACACAGGATATTCATGCAGCTCCCAACTTCTAAAACGTATAGGTAATGGTGTATCATTTTCTACAATCTTGAGCAATCGAAGTTTTTCACGATCAGATAAGGTTACATGTGGGATCCGCCACAGTATACGATGCAGTGTTATTTTCGATTCTACAGGTGTTTCTACTGCTTTAAGAGAATTGTAATCACTTCGATCACGGATTAGAATAAGCTCTTGTTTTACGTTGATTATAATACGTGTAAAGTCTTCTGCGAATCCAAAAATATGTTTCAGTGATAACATACCCGTAAAAGTTCCATCCTCATTAATCATCCAGTTGTTAGTAGCTTTTGGACACCATCCAGCCATCCGCAAAAGATTACTTTCATCATCACAGAAAGAAGGGTAGAGTTTCATTGCGCTTGTAATACCAACATTCTTCGTTCGATCTATTTCAACATTATTTACTTCATATCGCGCTTCAGAAAAGAGAAAAGCTAGAGCATGGTTGTTTAGTTGTGAAGTGCTTGGTCCACTTCCATCAGACTTTTCTAATCGTCCTTCAATATAGAGGTAGCTTTCGTGCGGTAAGGTGTAAACATCTTGTTGATTAATAATAAAATGAATTTCATCATTGTTATTTAATCCAAACGTAAAAGGTTGATAGGAATGAAGCTCACTTCGTACTACACCTTCACGACTTTCTGCTGTATTCGTAATGTCTAGCATTTCTTCCATTCTGTTGTAGTAGTGTATATCCTAAATCTTGGAGTATCTGCTTATGGGTATCTGTTAACTCGATGAGTCTCTGCACACATGTAGTATGTCTTCGGAATGTACACCGTGTTTTATAGATGGTTTTCATACTGGTTTAAGATGTAGTTTGTAAGCTACGTACGCGTGCTGATCTAAATGAATAAGCTGATTATGTTTATTTACAAGTCTAAGAGTAATGTTGCTAATGTGTTTTACAGACACAGGATGATAAAGAACTACTGCTGGTTTCTCACAAATAGTATATCCACGTTCCTCTGTAACAATAAAGTCGTGCAGGACGTGCGAAGGTTGTAGATTACTATTCAAGTCTGTAATAATATTACAAGTAATGTTCACGTTATAATCATCGAAGAGTTTTATAGGTTGATCAGACTCGTAACGTACGTTCGGTAGGAGCTCCCTCGATGAAAATCCAAGCAGTGATCCAATCGAATCAGGTTGTGATTTGAAGTCAATCTTAAATGATGATTCAATAACACATTTCTGCGTAATGTTGCTTATAGTGATTGAGAACTTGTAATTATGATTACTAAAACTATCTTCCCCAAACTGATCAATTAACGTACTTTCAATATAGTCGTGAATATCATCTACTGTATAACTACCTGAGGGTAGTGTTAGCACATACTCATCGTAATAGAACTTGTTTAAACCATCACGCACATTATAGATTTTATTGTAGCTTTCAAACGATACTAGTCCAAGACTATGCGGCTGATAACCAAGTTCGATTGGTGGATTAAAATAGATGGTTGTTTCAGGTCCTTCTCCACGTACAGCAAACGTTCTTTCACTGTTCGTCATCACGTAGATACTAATACACTTTCTCTACTGTCTGGGTTTGATATAAGAACATAAGACATAATCGTCCGCACATGCGTGTATTAAAGTTTTGCACACGGTTTTTATTGTAAACATTGTCTGCACTGCTTCCGAAATAACGTATGAGCTCAAAAGGAGGAGGTAAATCTCCATAGCTATCAAAATACCATACTTTAGATTTACGTTTTACATAAGCAACGTAATGAGTTCCAGGTCCACGACTGTCGTCCAAGTTAATTACGGCACTTTCACGTTCACGTGGACGTGCTGGTAGTTGATCGCGCATATACACTCCTCGAAAATAATGAATTCCTAGTTGTTTAGCAAACGTAAAAACTTCATCATGCGTTAGAGCTCGATATGGCAGTGCATTCAGTAGACGTTTTTTGGAGAAATGTAGATACCAAGCCCTTTCTTGTATGGCGCTAGCTTCATGTTCACACCTTTGCCTCGTAACGCAATTGCCTCCATCGTCTTGTTATGACGTTCACTCTCTTTCAACTGTTGTTTCGCTTCTTCTACAGCTTTGACAGTTCTCGCTACAGCACTAGCACCACCTAGCAATGACCTTAAAGCTACTAAGCCAGCAAACAGCGCAGGAAGAAATCCTCCTCGTTTTGGTACAGGAATAATTCGCGCACGTTTACTAAATATTGCTCTGCACTTTGGAAAAATTCTCGCTCTTGCTGCGCGTAACGCCTTAGTAATAGCTACACGAGGATTGTATTCCCCTCGAATAGCTTTTTGCGCAGCCTTTATAACATCTTTCCATCCAACAGTTTTTACTTTCTTCTTCTTCTTCATGTCGTTTGGATATCGTTGTTTCACCATGCTGGACACGACTTTACTAGTCAAGAGCAAATCATAAACTAACCGTTGCCTCTTGTTTCGTTTAATATATATATTACTATTACGTACTTTATGATTCAGTTATCATGAAGATTATAAAGCAGCAAGACACGCTACCTGTTACCGACATTGTACCACATCTCTTACCTAGTTCTAGTACAACTACAAGAAAACGTCATGGAACGTTGTTTCCTTTTACTGTTCGATGTATTATATCAGGTCCGTCGGGATGCGGTAAAACAAATCTTTTACTCACACTTATTACTTCTGTAAATGGTGTACGCTTCGAAAATATTTACGTTTTCGCAAAGTCACTCTATCAGCCGCTATATACTATTCTACAAACTGTAATGCACGATCTAGTTAAAGATGGAATAAGATATTTTAAATTTAATTCACATGAGCAAGTACCATCACCAGACGATGTGCTTCCTAATTCTCTAATGATCTTTGATGATGTCGCAACAGAACAGCAAAACGTTATTCGTGCATTCTTTAGTATGGGTCGACATAAATATGTTGATTGCATCTATTTGTGCCAAACCTATTCTCGTGTGCCCAAGCAGTTGATACGCGACAACGCAAATGTTATTGTGCTTTTTCGGCAAGATGAGCGCAACATGCGACATGTGTATAACGATCATGTTAACACTGATATGACATTCGATGACTTTAAACGTATGTGTGCTAAATGTTGGTCATTACACCGTTACAGCTTTTTAGTTATTGATAAAGAAAGTGATGTACAGCATGGACGATATCGCATGGGTTTCGATCATTTTATATGCATTAACACAGAATTACAGTAACTACTTGATTAAAAACCACCATCATGTTAACATCTAGCAAGGAGATCACAAAACATATCATCCAAGCTCGAAACAATATTCGACGGAAATTTAAAGAGCTTAAACGTATTCAAGCAGACACGGATTTATTTTTAAAAACACAACTAAGTACACCACTCAAAGAAATTTTTAATTCTACTTCATTACCGCAGTCTACTTCAAGTTTTGCTTCTATGCAAACATCATATCATAAAGAGAAGCATGAAGAAGAAAAGCATGAAGAAGATACGGAAGAGAAGAAGCAGGATGTAGATCAAGAAGAGGAAGATAAGGAAGAAGAAGAAGAAGAAGAACTTAATGATGCATCACCATCTAAGCGTGTTGAGTTTTTAACTACAGATGTTATTGCAGAAACACCTACTACATCGACGCAAAATCTACCATCTTTGTCTGAGGTTATGATTACACCAGAGTATCGCAATCAGTTTAGAACTTTTATTCAAGATACCTATGGATCTCTCTTTGCACCTTATATAGAAAAACTTTTTACAGGACAAACTGACACTACCTATGGTATTCGCTACGAAGATGACTGTTTCCGGATAGGAAATTCAAATGTTAAGATTAATAGCAACAAACTCATTGTAAAAGGTGTTACCTATAAACCTACGAAAGGACTCTTAGAACTTCTTTTCTCACGAATACCTGACAAGGATATAATTTTACAAGATGATCTTAAAAAGTATAAAGCAATACTTTTTGCTACCGATGCAACACGACGTAATTACAAGAGAACAGAAGCTGTAAATGCGAATAAGAGTTACAAGTATCGTGAGTTTATTTCTAAGCTGTTTCCGACTGCACGTAGTCTAGACGTTATCTACAAGCCTTTGTTGCCGTATGTGGATGTAAGATACTGGAATGACCCAAACTTACTCGTTGAACGATTACAACTTTTAAGAGCATCGCAAGAGGCTGGTCACACTGGTCACGGATCAGAAATTCTAGAAATAGAAAGAGAACTACGTTATGCTGGTATTATTTTGTAATGGCTCGTCAAGAGAAGATCTCACCTGTAAAGGTAAACATCGCACATGAGTTACATAAACCAGCACGTTGCACCTACTGTCGCAGACGCGTTATTACACGAGGAAAAGATGATCTCTGGCAAGCAGACTTAGTAGAAATGATTCCATATGCTTCTAGTAATAAGGGCTATAAGTATCTACTTACTGTTATCGATGTGTACTCAAAGTTTGCTTTTGCACAACCCGTGCGTTCTAAAACAGCAGCTCAAGTTAAAGAAGCATTTAAACATATTGTTGAAGAATCGAAACGCTGCCCAAGGCTTCTTCAAACTGATCAAGGTAAAGAGTTTTACAACAAGGATTTTTCTTCTTACCTCAAGTTACTTGGCATTCAACACTACTCTACGTTCAGTAATCTCAAGGCAAGTGTTGTAGAACGCTTTAATCGTACACTCAAAACAATGATGTGGCGAGAATTTACAGCGCAAGGTTCATATCGTTGGATTGATCTGCTACCTAGACTTTTATCTACCTACAACGATACACCTCATCGCACTATCGGAACAAAGCCACGTCTTGTTACAAAGAATACACCTCGTCTAGATGCTATTCATCTTGTAATCAAAACAGCTGATCCACGTCGCTATCGCTTTAAAGAAGGTGATTTCGTTCGCATCAGCAAACACAAGTCTATCTTTGCAAAAGGATACACACCTAACTGGAGCACTGAAATTTTTCAAATCAGAAGTGTTAAGCTTACTAATCCAGTTACGTATTTACTTCGCGATCTCAGAGGACAGCCTATTGAAGGAGGATTCTACATCGAAGAACTGCAGAAAACAAAATATCCTGATCACTATTTAGTTGAACGTGTTATTCGACGTCGTGGTAATAAACTGTATGTTAAATGGCTTGGTTTTAATAACAGCTTTAATTCATGGATTAATAAAGAGGATGTACTTTAAATCTTATGTGTGTTTTCTTTTAATCCTCTACGTTTCCTTTCTTCTAAGTCACTAGGACATGCTGTAGGATTAAACAACACCTGTAATATGTTTTGACAATTCATATTTATTTTAGAATATATATACATACATTTTTATCCTTTGTTTATGTTACGGTCTTTGACACTCAGTTTTCGTTTTATTGCACCAACAACGACAAGTGCTGCTATATTCTTCTGAGCAGCTAAAGCACTAGGTAATAACACACACACACACAGCGTAACTTTACGAAGCAGATTTTAACAGCTACACTCTATGCAGGCAGCATGTAACTACGTATCAGGCGAATGTGTTCTAGGGCCGCAGGGGAGATGAAGCACGAAGAAAAGAAGATCAATCACTCTATTGATGAGTCCACGCCCAACATGGTTCCTCATCTTTCTCCCAGCACGTTTCTTCACCTTTTCCTTGTTTACTCTCTCCACAGCCATGATAAGTGTTTATAAGCGAAGACAACTCGTTAGTTTTAGGTCCGTGATACAGTTTAATTAGTTGACATGTACGGCACTGTCTCACAGAAGGTCTTCTAGCTAAACTCACGTGTTCATGATGTAAACTACACGTTTGAAGCTCTGACAAAACAGGATCTTGAGTCCACTCACGGGGCACCTTTTCCCAAATCTTCTTTACAGCATTCGCAGCTACATTAACCAAAAATGCCTTTGGTAATGCATTTAACTCTTCTTCAGTAAAAGTGTTTAGTTTCTTTTTGCATGCATAAAACTTTACGATCGCCTTTTCAACTGCGTTACACTTAGTATCTGTTAGAAATGACATGATGTCTTTACTCTACAAATGTTTCTTTTACACTAAGGTTATTTCGACACTGCACTTTACATATGTTGTTCACTTCCCGGCATGCACTGCGACACAACCAATCAAAGAGCATACCTACATGTTGTAAAGACTGTTTACTTGTTTCTCTGCTATGCTCTTTCGGAAGAGTTTTAAATGATGGGCACCCCAATTCATGCATGTCGATAACTTCACATGATGATGGTAGAAAATCACGCAACCATTCTTTCTTTTCACAACCCTTTAAAAGAACAAGATCTGCTCTTGACAAATGTGTATTCATCATTAAAGGTAGAAAACGATAAGGTATTCCTTTTTCTTCCCACTTCAAACCTAAATTGTTTTCAATCCACTGAGTCTGCTTTTTATCTTCATCTGTTTGCAAACAGTAAGGGAACGGTGGACTAAATACTAAACTAACAAGTTTTGGAGCCCACAACACACTGCAATCTAACACAGCCACCTCTTTAAACACAAATTTGTTTCCGTTTACTTTAAAGCCTTGCACATCAACTATTAATGTTTTCGTCATGTTTGCACTCTACACTCTATCACTGTTTCTCGAAGACTAAAGCTTTTAGTCAACGAACTGGTTTAAACATGCACAATGACGTCATCACAACACCACGTGCTTACTCTAGCTTGCCCGATGCGTGATTAAACTTGTTCGAATTAGCCGCCACCAGCAGCGAGGTAAGCGATGTAAGATGGCAGTAGCTAAAGATGGCAGCACTGTTCTCTCTGGATTAAAGATGGCTGCCTGTCAAAAAGATTTTTTTAAATTATCCGCCACCACATAGAGTGCAGCACTGAGGTTTGCGATGCAAGATGGCGGGTGACAGCTTGTCAAAGGTAAGTAGCTAAAGAGGGCAGCACTAAGGTTAGCATTGCAAGATGGTGGATGACAGCTGTGACGTAAAATATTACCCGCAAGATAGCACCACGATGCTCTTTTCATTAAAGATGGCAGCTTGTTAAATAGAATTTTTCAAATTAACCGCCTCAAAGGTAAGTAGCTAAAGAGGGCAGCACTGTTCTCTCTGGATTAAAGATGGCTGCTTGTCGAAAAGAATTTTTCAAATTAACCGCCTCAAAGGTAAGTAGCTAAAGAGGGCAGCACTGTTCCCTCTGGATTAAAGATGGCTGCTTGTCGAAAAGAATTTTTTCAAATTATCCGCCACCACAAAGAGGGCAGCACGGTGCTCTCTTGATTAAAGATGGTGGATGACAGCTGAAGAGCGAGTAGAATTTGTTTCCAAACAAGAGCACGTGGAATTTACCACCACCACATAGAGTGCAGCACTGTTCTCTCTAGATTAAAGATGGTGGATGACAGAAAAGCGCATAGGTTTGTAAAGCACGTAGAATTTGCCGCCACCACATAGAGTGCAGCACTGTTCTCTCTGGATTAAAGATGGCGGATGACAGCTGTCAGAAAAGCACATGGGTTTGTAAAGCACGTGGAATTTGCCGCCACCACATAGAGTGCAGCACTGTTCTCTCTGGATTAAAGATGGCGGATGACAGCTGACGAAATTGCCCCGCATGAGGGCAGCACGGTGCTCTATTGATTAAAGATGGCGGATGACAGCTGTCAAAAAAGCACGTGGCTTTGTTTCCCAACAAGAGCACATAGAATTTTTCAAATTGCCGCCACCACATTTCAAAGGTATCTAGCTAAAGAGTGCAGCACTGTGCTCTGTTGATTAAAGATGGCAGATGACAGCTGTCAAAAAAAAGCACATGAGTTTGTTTCCAAACAAGAGCACGTAGAATTTTTCAATTTGCCGCCACCATATAGAGGGCAGCACGGCGCTCTCTTGATTAAAGATGGCTGCTGTCACGTGGAATTGCCTGCCACCACAGGTATCTAGCTAAAGAGGGCAGCACGGTGCACAAAGATGGCTGCTGTCAAAAAAGCATTTTTTCAAATTATCCGCCACCACATTTCAAAGGTAAGTAGCTAAAGAGGGCAGCACTGTGCTCTCTGGATTAAAGATGGCGGATGACAGCTGTCAAAAAACACGTGGCTTTGTTTATCTCGCGCTAGTGAGGTTAAGTTGGTAGCACTAAGGTTTAGACCCGTCAAGATGGTAGCACTGCCGATGACAGGTGACGAATTTTGCAGCTACTGCGATATAGAGGGCAGCACAGTGCTTTGTGGTTTAAAGATGGCGGATGACAGCTGTCAAAAAAGCACGTGGCTGTCAAAAAGCACGTGGCTTTGTTTACCTCACGCTAGTGAGGTTAAGTTGGTATCACTAAGGTTTAGGCCCGTCAAGATGGCAGTACTGAGGTTAGCGATGCGTTGTTGTCTGTCAAAAAGCACGTGGCTTTGTTTACAAATCTGTTGAAAAGCACGTGGCTGTCAAAAAACACGTGGCTTTGTTTACCTCATGCTAGTTAGGTTAAGTTGGCACTACTGAGGTTTAGGCCCGTCAAGATGGCAGTACTGAGGTTAGCGATTCGTTGTTGTCGATGACAGCTGTCAAAAAGCACGTGGCTTTGTTTACAAATCTGTCAAAAAGCACGTGGCTGTCAAAAAGCACGTGGCTTTGTTTACCTCATGCTAGTGAGGTTAAGTTGGCACTACTGAGGTTTAGGCCCGTCAAGATGGCAGTACTGAGGTTTGCGATGCGTTGTTGTCTGTCAAAAAGCACGTGGCTGTCAAAAAACACGTGGGTTTGTTTACCTCTCGCTAGTTAGGTTAAGTTGGCACTAGTGAGGTTTAGGCCCGTCAAGATGGCAGCAGTGAGGTTAGCGATGCGTTGTTGTCGATGACAGCTGTCAAAAAGCACGTGGCTTTGTTTACAAATTCAAATCTCGCGCCAAAATTCAAATTTCCCGCCAAAATTCAAATTTCCCGCGGGCGGTGGCGGAGGAGGAGGCGGAGGAGGCGGCGGGAGGAGGAGGAGGCGCCCGAACTCTCCCATTATACTACTACAATGCAGGGCTGCTGTTATAGGAGTACGGTAATCAAGTTTCCTTTTTATAGGTAGCTCTGCTAAAATGGAATGCACAGGTTTAATATTCTCTTTTTCTTTTGCTGGAAACGAACCCGTGATCATGGGTCGAACATCACCATTTTTTCTTGTTTTTTAACTGATTTATTTACAAACAACAGTTAATACATGGATAATAATTTCCAATCGTTTAACAAAATGAACACAGGAAAGAAAGAAAGAAAGAAAGAAAGAAAGAAAAAAAGAAAGAAAGACATAATCAAAACCATCTTTGCAACTTCCTGTTCCTGGAAGTTCGTGAACTAAATATAATATGACACTGTTTTTTTTTTTCGTGTTTTTTTTCAGTTTTTGAACTTAATATAATATTTATACTTCTAAATTGACAAACAACAAATTAGTAATTGAACAATAACTAACCATAAAAAATCAAAACGCTTCGTTTTTAATGTTCCACACTAATTTGAAACAAATTAAGCACATTCAATAGATTCACTGTTCCTTTCGTCCATTCCTTTTTCACGTTCACACTATATGCCGAGGTGCTCATTTTGTGGAACCACACTGCATTAGGTTAACACAGGCCAGCTGGTTTACTGGCATATTTCCCGAGCCACTTCCTTTTCGTCGGACATGTAAGAGCTTTCCGTACCCAGACACTCATATCCGAGAAGATACCTTCTTCACTACCAGGGCTTTTAGTGTGTAACACGCTGTGCACTACTGCAATGTTCAGTTCAGATGGCCTCAAACTGAAGGTTGGACGGATTAGCCAGACAGATGCAATGTAGACGTCTGACTGATTTATAACGGTTTGTAATAGCCCCATAAATTTTCTCCACAACTTTTGGATGATTTCACACTGAGCAAGCCTGTGATGTATAGTATCACTACAGTTCCTACATAACGTGCACAAATCGCTTTCTTTCATATAGATGGGGTGTAGCTCACTATTCGTGGGTATTTTATCATGTATTACCCTGTACCATGTGTCCGAGGTGGCTCGGGAACTGCACGATTCGATGCATTCCTCAGACACGGTACCAGTTGACAATCAGCGCCGTCTTCATGATGGTAGGGGCTTGATGTTGTTGTCGGAGCATATGGTTGTACAACTTCTTCGTTATTTCTGTAGATGTAAGGAGCAGGGGCGGTTTCTCCATAAGGTTGCAGGTTTGCGCTACCCCCATTAAATTTTTATGTTTATTTTAGGTAAAGTGTTATCATTTGGATTACTCAACTACTGTATTTCCATTCAACAAGACAAACCTTTCAAGAGCTTGAAAGAGCAAATATTGACTACAGGGTACTTTACAAGCCGGTACTCTTAGATGTTCACTGCAGGAGCCGACAAGTTTGCAGCGGGAAGTCAACCTTAGGTAGGATGAAACTTGGGTTGCTCGAGGGGTGCGCGGGGCTGCTAGAAGTGTGCTTTTTGGCTGCTAGAGGGGTGCGCGGGGAGAGGAAAGGATAGGCGTGGCTTCTTATGCATTGCTTAAATGGAGGTTTATCAACCTGGCTCCTCCTACCACGGCCGACTGGATCCCTCGCTGCGCTAAGGAGCTACCTAGAGCGACGCATCAAATCGGCCGTGCTCCTACGTAACCAACTACTAGCAAAGTCGCTAGAGACCGTTGCTGCTCAATGTGAGATTCTGTTATAGAACAGGAGTGTCATCTAGCGACACCGGATGGATGTTAGTCTGCTGGATCACGGCTGGTTGGATCCCTCACTGCGCTCCGTAAGGAGCTAGCTAGAGCTATTCGTCTTGGCTAGAACGACGCATCAAGTCGGCCGTGGGTGGATATATAACTAATGTCTCTAAATTTGATAATAAACATCGCCATTTCTTTCAGTATAGTCGTGAGCTTTGTTATGTGCGTACAAGCTAAGTAGCTTATTGATTTCATTGTGTAAACATTCATGTCTGCATGTGTGTTTTTATTATTGTGCGTTTTTATCAGTTAGTGGTATTTTGCCAGATCATGAATTCGGTGCAGTCTTTAATGTCTAGGCCGTTTCCGCAACGGACTGCCGAGGAAAAATCCGAGGTGAAACGAATGGGAAGGCCCACGCGACGTTTAATTTCGAAACCAGATACATTACAAAAGGATATTTTTTCAATACCGGAATTAGGCTACCTCAAAGTGTTTCATTTCAGTATGGTAAAAGAGTTTTTAAATGAAAAAATGTTAATGCGTTATAGTAATATTCCTGAAAATAGAAATGTAAAATGTTTGTTTTATTTTTAATAATAAAAAAGTATTGTTGATGTATCTAGATTTGAAAATTAGCCTGTAATCATATTATATCATTGGTAAAAATTGTGCACCACTGAAGTTTTAAACCACCAGCCGCCACTGGTAAGGAGGTCCCGGGGAAGATAACTCAGTACACATTTTGAGTATCGTGGTAATTGATATCATACACTGCTGGTGGATTACTACTTTCACTGGGGTTGTAACATTGCTTTAGGATATTTTTGATGTGGGGTGTCCAGGTGATTGCATAAATTGCAAATTTCGTTTAAGGAAGAGCGCTTTGGTTTTTATATGCACGTCAACCAGAGCGAGTCCTCCTTCAGATCTAGCTAGTGAAAGTGTAGCTCTACTGATCCGGAATATGGCACCCTGCCGTATGTACCATCCTATTGCTGAAGCTATCCGAATGCCTATCAGTCTTGGCATAGGCAAGATTTGGCTTATATACCAGATTTTACCGAGCGCATATATGTTTACATACTGTATTCTGTGCTGCAGGAGTTGTAACTTATATTTAGCTTGTTGTACAACGCCTTTCACAGTGGTGAGAGCATGGGACCAGTTGTTCTGAATCATCTTCTGTACCCTATTGAAAAATGTCACTCCTAATATCTTAATTTCCTCCCTTAAATTCATCCAGGGCGGAAGATCTCTGTACTCTCTACTTCTATTACCTATCAGCATGGCCTCGGTCTTCGGAAAGTTAAGAACTGTTCCAGAATAGTGATCGCAAATCTCTAGTTGCGTGATTATCTGTTGGAAATCTGTGTTGTGGTCTAAAATCAGAGTGACATCATCAGCATAAGCAAATTTATCCAAGGTTCCTGGTGAGAATATGCGCTTTAAATTACTAATAAAGGGTTCTAACGAGATAACACACATTACCATAGATAAAGGAAAACCCTGCCGAACTCCTTTCCCAATTCTGATTGCGCCTGTTAGGTAGCCATTCACATTAATCCTGGATGTTCCACCAATCAATGTTTCCTCAATTATTGACGTAAATTGGGCATTGAAACCCAGAGCTTTAAATACCTGTGATTTACTCTATCAAAAGCATAGTGAAAAACCAGAGAAATGAGCTGTCTACGTTGACTTTCCGTCAATGATTTGCTTATTGTGTCTCGAATATCACAGACAGTATTAAGGATTGTACCTTTAAAGGTGGTAAGGAATGGTAAAGACCCACCTTATTATAACAGAGAAATAAAGAGACTGAGAAGGAGGTGCAGATTGGAAAGAAATAGAGTTAGAAATGGCTGTGGAAGTAAGGAGAAATTGAAGGAACTTACTAGGAAATTGAATCTAGCAAAAAAGGCAACTAAGGATAACATGATGGCAAGCATATTTGACAGTCATACAAATTTTAGAGAAAAATGGAAGGGTATGTATAGGTATTTTAAGGCAGAAACAGGTTCTAAGAAGGACATTCCAGGAATAATTAATGAACAAGGGGAGTGTGTATGTGAGGATCTTCAAAAGACAGAAGTATTCAGTCAGCAGTATGTAAAGATTGTTGGTTACAAGGATAATATCTAGATAGAGGAGGTGACTAATGTTAAAGAAGTATTAAAATGTACATATGATAACAATGCCATTTACAATAAGATACAAAAGTTAAAAACTAGAAAAGCAGCTGGAATTGATAAGATTTCTGGGAATATACTAAAGACAATGGGTTGGGATATAGTACCATATCTGAAGTATTTATTTGATTATTGTTTGGTTGAAGGAGCTATACCAAATGAATGGAGAGTTGCTATAGTAGGCCCTGTGTATAAAGCAAAGGGTGATAGACATAAAGCTGAAAATTACAGGCCAGTAAGTTTGACATGCGTTGCATGTAAGCTTTGGGAAGTCATTCTTTCCGATTATATTAGACATGTTTGCGAAATTAATAACTGGTTCGATAGCAGGCAGTTCGGTTTTACGACAGGTTATTCCACTGAAGCTCAACTTGTAGGATTCCAACAAGATATAGCAAATATCTTGGATTCAGGAGTTCAAATGGACTGTGTCGCGATTGACCTGTCTAAAGCATTTGATAGGGTGGATCATTGGAGACTACTGGCAAAAATGAGTGCAATTGGACTTGACAAAACAGTGATTGAATGGGTTGCTATATTTCTAGAAAATAGAACCCACAAAAATAGAGTAGGCGAAGCTTTATCTGTCCCTGTAATAATTAAGAGGGGAATTCCTCAAGGCAGTATTATTGGACCATTATGTTTTCTTATATATATAAATGATGTGAGTAAACAAGTGGAATCAGCCGCAAGGCTTTTTGCGGATGATGTTATTCTGTATAGGGTAATAAATAAATTACAAGATTGTGAGCAACTGCAAAATGACCTCGATAATGTTGTGAGATGGACAGCAGGCAATGGTATGTTGATAAACGGAGTTAAAAATCAGGTTGTGAGTTTCACAAATAGGAAAATACCTCTAAGTTTTAATTACTGCGTTGATAGGGTGAAAGTTTCTTTTGGGGATCATTGTAAGTACCTAGGTGTTAATATAAGGAAAGATTTTCATTGGGGTAATCACATAAATGAGATTGTAAATAAAGGGTACGGATCTCTGCACATGGTTATGACGGTGTTTAGGGATTGTAGTAAGGATGTCAAGGAGAGGGCATAATAAGTCCCTGGTAAGACCCCAACTAGAGCATTTTTCCAGTGTATGGGACCCTCACCAGGATTACCTGATACAAGAACTGGAAAAAATCCGTAGAAAATCAGCTCGATTTATTCTGGGTGATTTCCGAAAAAAGAGTAGCGTTACAAAAATGTTGCAAAGTTTGGCCTGGGAAGAATTTGGAGAAAGAAGACGAGCTGCTTGACTAAGTGGTATATTCCGAGCTGTCAGTGGAGAGATGGCGCGGAATGACATTAGTAGACAAATAAGTTTGAGTGGCGTCTTTAAAATAGGAAAGATCACAATACGAAGATAAAGTTCGAATTCAAGAGGACAAATTGGGGCAAATATTCATTTATAGGAAGGGGAGTTAGGTATTGGAATAACTTACGAAGGGAGATGTTCAATAAATTTCCAATTTCTTTGAAATCATTTAAGAAAAGGCTAGGAAAACAACAGATAGGGAATCTGCCACCTGGGCGACTGCCCTAAATGCAGATCAGTATTGATTGATTGATTGATTGATTGATTGATTGATTGATTGATTGATTGATTGATTGATTGATTGCGTCCTTGGACTGCACCGGATTGATGACTGAATGTTGCGTCCTCAACAAAAGCGCTAAGTCTACGTTTCAAACATCGGGTGAGTATCTTATAATAGAAATTTAAAAGAGTTATGGGACGATAGTCAACTGTAGACTTGGGATGCGGCATTTTTGGAACGAGTACTATTACACCTTCTTTCATCCGATCAATATTCCTTCCCTGTTCAAGAGTATTGTTTAAAGCGTCAATGAGTTCATTCTTGATGATCGGCCACATCACGGCATAGAATTCTCTTCCCAGGAGGTCTATTTAACGCGCTTGTTATGATAGCTTGGTACACTTCTTCTTCTGTTAACAAGATACATACGTAAGTTATCTTGATTGCAAAGCCGTACTCGTCCTCGTATGCCGTCAAAATACCGGTCTTGGTGATCCCTGTACAAGTTTTCAAAGGAGCGTACAATGGTGTCTGTAATTTGTGAGTGCTCTTGGATCGTCCTTTCTTCAGAGTTAGTAAGTTTGTGAATGCATTTCTGGCGTCTCCTACGACATGCGCGGATTAGATGATAAACTGATTGAGTTTCCTCACTATTACATTGATTGTCCCGGGCGCGTATTTTTAGACCTTCTTGGTACCTCCGGTGCAATGTCAGCAACTGGGCCCTTATTTGTTTTATTCTGTGATAAATCATGGGGTTGGTAGGATCTTCTGTATATAGCTGGCGTAAACATTGATAGTAAGTCAGTTGGATGCCTGTACATGCGATAGCGCTGGGAGCTATACGCCTTCATGAATTTTATAACTCGGGGTTTCGCATATAACAGCCACCAGCCCAATTGTCGTTATATCGATTGATTTGTCGTTGCCATCTTCGCCATTCTGTAGAAAATTGTTCTTGTAACTCTGTATCCAGTCATCATCATTCCGTGTCCGGTCAGCATTTCCAAAATGTAGCAACTCCGATGGCCTTGTTGTTCGCCTCGATTAGGTCCTGTGTAGTGCAGGGATGTTCTAGTAGGGGACAAATGAGCAGGTGGTTCGGATCTTGTGTTACACCACACTCGCAGGATGCGTCTCCATCAGCTGGAAGTATGGCCCATTTTTGCATGTTGGTCTTGCAAAGAGGTACGCCCACCCTAAGACGATTAAGTGATCTCCAAATAGGGTAGGGCAGGTCATTTCCTGGAGCTAGCTCTTCCTTTGCAGGAGTATCAGGCGGCAGCATGCTCTTCCACCTGGTGATGCGGTTATACTCAGGTGTTCCTACCAGTGGTTGAGTCCTGGTGATGAAGCTCTTTCTCGACTTCAGTCGACAGACTACAGACTGGTGATCATGCAGTCTGTATCCAGTAATATAGTTTGATTTATTTTCCACGAGCCTCTTCCACGGGCTGGGCCTAGAGCTGGTTGCCGTAATTTGTATATATATGCACAATGATTAGAAAATTCCGCAGGACATACATCCACTTCGCGTACTCCTCCCTGTAAATTATTGCTAAGATAAATTCGATCTAATCGGGAGACTCCTGTGTTGTAGAAAGAAGTGTATCCGGCAGATGGCGACCTTTTCAATTCCCAAGTATCTTTCAGTTGTAGCCCTTGTATCAAAGCAGCCAAAGCTGGACAACTTTGATAAGAACCAGTTTGGTCTTTCGCTGACGTGACGGCATTAAAATCGCCCCCAAGTATCATGTTGGCTTGGAACTGTTGAATAAGAAGAAGGATATCTATTGTAAAAAATTGTCGTCTTTCATATCTGGCCTGCGAACCTGAAGGTGCATAGACATTAACAATCAGTAGATCTCTAACACGTATTTTGATCCCTCGCACGTTCAAGAGGAAGATAGGGTCAGTGTATGGAATGCTGTCCTAAATGAATATAGCGGTACCTTGTTTATTCTCATTTATATTCACAAGCGTTTCGTAGCCAGGAATGGGCTGCAGATCGATTGATGAAACTTCCTGTAGTAGAGCAGTATCACTGTCTTGGTCTCGGATGAGTTGCTTTAGTAGCAATTGCCTATTTACAGTTTGTATACAGTTTATATTCAGTGTCATTATCGTATACGTTAATAACATTGCCATAATAACGAAAGTGGTTAGTCTGTGTCCCATGTGTAGCATCGATCACCTGAAGAACCTGAGGAGTGTCTACTTTTTAAATCTTGCATCCTTGATGCTTATGTATGGCTGCGTTGCCTTATGTGTGGCCTCTTTTGAGGACCGTACTCTTTTTAGTTTAGAGGGGTTCTTCACCGAAAGTGGAGTTTCGATAGAAGGCGAGTTACTGATTTCCCTCCCTGTGTTTTCTGACTCTCTTCGACGATGTCTACATCCTCTAACCATCGATTCAGAGGCGCCTTGAGTACACCAGTCTCTCCTATTGGAGGGTGTAGTTGGATATCAAGGGTTGACTGTTTACGTGTCCTATCGGAGATATTCTGGAGGCAATCTTCACTAGACTGAATTGACATTTCACTTGTGTGCCCGTCATCTATCTGTGTGTTCTCAATATCTTGTCTAGTACGAAGTTCCGTGTCCATGTAAATAATGTCCTGTTGGCTAACATCAGAACTACCTACTTGTTGTTTGTAAGTGTATCTGTTCATTCTGAAGTTGATTATTTCGTTGTGATTCAGGCAGTGATGCCTGTTCCCGAGACATGTTTGCCTGCGTGAGTGGTCGCAGTGCCTCAGAGCTTCGTTTACTTTCTAGCGCCTGGGGGTGGCTAACCGGCTCTGTGCTGTGTTGTGTCTCTCTAGTATCTGGGGTGTTTAAGGTAGTGATGGGCGAATGATACGAAAGTTCGAGCAGGCTCGAGTCGGCCCGATACGTTACGTAGACTCGATGCCGTATCGAACCTATTCGAACTGTCAGGCGACACCACACATCGACTAAGCGGAGCGCGGACGGACAATTCGTCGTAGTAGATTACTACTAGGTACACTCAGTACATTTATGTGTGGGGGGTGGTGAACACAAACGTTCTCAGTGAACGGAAAGAGCATTTGTTTAAGTCTTTCTGGCAGTACGAACAACAGATTGGTAATATTTATTTCGTTAATATGTACCTTTGCATTTTACATTTTGTCCGCTCCCCAGAAATGCGTTTCTGTATAACTTTGTCGTGTTCTGCAGGCTCAATGTTGTTAATCATTACTTTCAAGTACCGATAGTTAACATGTTTTTCGTATGCTACGAGCTATTATTTTCTCATTAATAATTAGTAATACATTATTATTTTTTTGCTATTGGCTTTACGTCGCACCGACACAGATAGGTCTTATGGCGACGATGGGACAGGAAAGGGCTAGGACTGGGAAGGAAGTGGCCGTGGCATTAATTAAGGTACAGCCCCAGCATTTGCCTGGTGTGAAAATGGGAAACCACAGCAAACCATCCTCAGGGCTGCCGACAGTGGGGCTCGAACCCACTATCTCCCAGTCCGCCTCTGTGGTGTAGTGGTTAGTGTGATTAGCTGCCACCCCCGGAGGCCCGGGTTCGATTCCCGGCTCTGCCACGAAATTTGAAAAGTGGCACGAGGGCTGGAACGGGGTCCACTCAGCCTCGGGAGGTAAACTGAGTAGAGGTGAGTTCGATTCCCACCTCAGCCATCCTGGAAGTGGTTTTGCGTGGTTTCCCACTTCTCCTCCAGGCTATTGCCGTGATGGTACCTAACTTACGGGCACGACCGCTTCCTTCCCTCTTCCTTGTCTATCCCTTCCAATCTTCCCATCCTTCCGCAGGGCCCCTGTTTAGCATAACAGGAGAGGCCGCGTGGTCAAGGTACTGGTCATCCTCCCCAGTTGTATCCTCCGACCCAGAGCATGAAGCTCCAGGACACTGCTCTTGAGGCGGTGGAGGTAGGAGCCCTCGCTGAGTCCGAGGGAAAAACCGACCCTGGTGGGTAAACAGATTAAGACGAAGAAGAAGATGGGCAATTAAAGAAAACGATGCCGAAAACCGAAAAATTAGCTAGTGGGTCGTAAAGCCAATAACGAACAATGGAGTTCTTTATTTCTATGGTCATGGCCCCAAACAGGAAATAAACACCCCTTACATCCTCGCTCTAAAGCGCTGGGGGTATCGGGCTTGAAAGATATAAGGGCCAAGAAAGAATAATAATTTTATTGGCTTTACATCCCACTAACAACTTTTACCGTTTTCGGACACGCCAAGGTGCCGGAAGTTAGTCTCGCAGGAGTTCTTTTGCGTGCCATTAAATCTACCGACACGAGGTTGACGTATTTGAGCTAGTGAAGGGCAAACGATACCCGTATTCTAGCGGGATCGAGCCGACCCGATACGCGCCGAGGTTCGATCCTATTCGAATCAGCTCGAGCAGTCACGTGACCGAACAGTCTCGAACCTTCGCGCGTATCGGGTCGGCTCGATCCCGCTTGAACACGGGTATCGTTTGCCCATCACACGCGTAGAGAGCGGGATCGAGCCGACCCGATCCGCGCCGAGGTTCGAGCGCGTTCGAAGCAAGCTCGAGCAGTTACGTGACCGAAGGCGGAGTCTGTCTCGGGCTACAGCTAGTGATAGCCAAACGATACCCGTGTTCTAACGGGATTGAGCCGACCCGATACGCGCCGAGGTTCGAGCCTGTTCGAAGCAAGCTCGAGCAGTCACGTGACCGAAGGCGGAGTCTGCCTCGGGCTACAGCTAGTGATAGCCAAACGATACCCGTGTTCTAGCGGGATCGAGCCGACCCGATATGCGCCGAGGTTCGAGCCTGTTCGAAGCAAGCTCGAGCTGTCACATGACCGAAGGCGGATTCTGACTCGGGCTGCAGCTAGTGATGGACAAACGATACCCTTGTCCGAGCGGGATCGAGCCGACCCGATAAGCGCCGAGGTTCGAGCCTGTTCGGAGCAAGCTTGAGCAGTCACGTGACCGAAGGCGGAGTCTGCCTCGGTCTACAGCTAGTGAGTAGTGCTGGGAGAGGAGGCAGTCCTCCGAGAGATTGAATCGGTTGTAGCAAGTGAAGCGCTCTACCGGTATTCTCCGGTACTACTGCGGAGAATTGCGGAGGTATACGGAGGGTGGCGGAGGAAACGGAGCGAACGTGCTCTGCTCATTCAGACAAAAAACTCCTTCCTCTCAGTTGCTGCGTGTGACGGGTGAACTTTCTGGCACCGTTACCTTCACTGTATAGCTAATGCCAAGAGAACCATCAGTTGTTCGGAATTTTTTCGATGCAGAAGGCGATCAGAAGAAATCTGCCAAGTGCAAATTATGTGCACGTAGTTTTTCAACGGGAGGCGGCACATCTAATTTATTTGATCCTTTAAAGATGAGTCATAAGCAGTGTTTGGAACCAACAACTGACCAAAGTAGCGAGGTGTACGCCCCAGGCAGTCAAGAGCATAAGCGCTTGAATCGGAGTGTGGCTATGTTTGTTTCTATAGGTATGCAACCACCCGAAATTGTCCGGGATGAAGGCTTCAGGAAGTTTGTTAACGTTTTAAATCCGAGGTATGAACAACCATGTCGCCGAACTCGGTCTGAGGTAAGTGGAAAATGAACTCATATTGCACCATTTATTGTACAGTATTACAATTAATTGCCAGCTATTTCTGTGATCGAGACCTATGTTATATTAATTTTTTCTTAGGGAATTCTAGGCGAAATACATAACGAAGTACGCAATAAGCTGAAAATCGAACTGGCAGTCTATATTAGCTTATCCCTTTCTCAAAACCAAGCATATGACAATTTTTCAGGTTGAAGTCGAGCTAAGGACTACGATCCAAAGGCGTGATAGGCTATAAGCAGCAGCAGAAAGTTCTACATCGTTGGAAGAAAAGCCTGCGGCAGGAAGAAACGAAGGCAGACGTAATCTCTTAGCGTTTTTGGATGCAAAGCTGGCCCAGAAGCGACGTGCTGCGACGCCTACGTCGAATACCACGATACTCCTAAGGCAGTACGTGGAATTAGAGACAGAGCATAGGTTGACTGACCCTGTCAAGTACTGGGCTCAAATGGCGAACCAATCTAATCTGCTTCATGAAATAGCTGGATACTACCTTTATATTCAAGCTACCTCTGTCCCAGCTGAGAGAATGTTTTCGGCTGCCGGGCAAATAATCATAGCAAGAAGAAATGCTTTATCGCCAGAACGAGCAAACACTTTGCTTTTCTTACATGGAAACTCTAAATATTTCTTCAAGTAACGTATGTAGCCTTGAACTTCGTTTCTTCTTGACTGAAACATACATACATTTATTTATTTATTTATTTATTTATTTATTTATTTATTTATTTATTTATTTATTTATGTCTTTGTTTGGTGTATATCTGTGGCTCCGAAGTAATTTTGTGTATTTATTATGAGGTTGCCTTTTTATAACATACTTCTCTTTAATATACCAAAAATTATGAATTATTGTTACATTAAAATGATGTATCGGTATTATATAGTATACGGTAGTTTCTTCATTCAAAACAACACTACTACATCTGTTGCTTAAAAACGGTACCATACGTAACAGTCCAACGGCTTGGCCGCGTTGACACTCTACTTAAAATAGGTCATACTAAAACAAACTACTCCGGTACTACCGCTCCTTTCCTTGCATAACGGTTTTATCGGAGGAAGCGGAGGCAACGGAGGTAATCGGAGATACCGATTCATGTTGCGCGAACACCTGCTCCGCTCCTACCGCTCCTTTCCCAGCACTACTAGTGAGGGCAAACGATACCCGTGTTCGAGCGGGATCGAGCCGATCTGTTACGGGCCGAGGTTCGAAGCAAGCTCGAGCAGTCACGTGACCGAAGGCGGAGTTTAACTCGTGCTACAGCGGGAACGTGCAGATAAGCAAACAGCATACGAAGTGCAGCACCGTTCACGCAGGTGTGTGTATTATATTGATAACGAAGGTACATGCTTTCACATATTACTACATTCAGTCATTGACGTATATATTATGGGGAATAAAGATTGCCCATAAAATTAGAAGGCTTAGATTATGATAATATGCAATGAAAAGAACAAAGCATGCATCCGTAATATTCTCCGCGTATTAACAGGAGGATTTCCTCCCAAGACAGTACTTGTGTGCCTTGTAACAACTGTACGTTGGTCGCAACATTATGAATAAAACACTAAACCAAACCCCATGGCGCAACAGCCCCGAAGGGCCATGGCCTACCAAGCGACCGCTACTCAGCCCGAAGGTCTGCAGATTACAAACTGTCGTGTGGTCAGCACGACAGATCCTCTCGTCTGTTAATCTTGGCTTTCTAGACCGTGCAAAATTATGAATACGGTAATATCCTTACAACGTAATGCTCTTGGCGGCCAAGACAGCTGGCAGCGCCTCAGGCGAGGTTCTTCTCCTGTCCTCAATGTTGGGGGGTTTGAATACACTCCTTGAGAGAGAATTACCTTTGTTGCTCGTATAGAAGACTTTGAGTAAGAAAGGATTGACATCGCATCAATCGTATACACAAATACATGTATAAATATTATGATGCAACAATGTTACTGTCTGATTGCGTGAAATATATATGAAACTCAAACGTGACTCGCGATTTCAAGCTGTATCCTTTTGCACCCTACGGGTCAGGGTGACCACAGTATTTTCCCAACTAGTCAGTTACATATCTCAGGGTATTCATGCCTCCAGAATAATGGTTAATTTTTCTATGTTTTGGTTTAACGTGTGTTCAAAGAGAAATTAACGGCATCATATGCGGTTCAGAATTACGTAATTCAACGCTCAGTAGTAGATTTTGCGAACATATACTTCAGTCAACCTTTCGAAAAACACATCCGCATAATGAGAACCTTACTTACTAAGTACAACTACTGACTACCATTATAAATGAAAACTCATTCCATTCTATAAAAAAATTAATCAAGAAACACATTTATTAAACTATCAAGATTCGCGAAAGAAATGGTTAATGTCAAGTATTGCTCATAATCTTCCAATTATCAACCTAATAAATAAATATTTTAATTACTGAATCAAATATTCTAGGTCAGCGCTGCTTTACTCCTAAACTAAGTTTACATATCTTAACATTCTGGGTCGCGTATTCCTGAAATGAATTGTTGCTTTGTTTCATCTTCCTATTAAAATTTACATCTGGTCACTTAAGTATGTACTATATCAAAGTCTTCAGACCACGGTCAAAATTCGGTATATCAATAAATTATTCCATCACTCACGATGTTAATTATACACTCTCATCAAAAATACAACCATTACATTGTTCAAGTTATCGCGAAAATGAACTGAATTTGAATAAAATGTCCTGAATACAAATATCAGTGATCTAAGTTACATTGAAAATTATCTGAATTCGTTGGTGCAGACTACAGTGAAGAAAATGAAATATTGAATGACGCACTAAGTTTCTCGGTCCGATTGCCACTTAAATTACGGATCCTAACTAAATATTCGCTCTAATAATATTTCAAATTAACGAAACATCGATGATATCCTACGTAAATCTCAAATAATTTCTCTACTCTAGCTAGATAATTTCTTATGTAACGTATTCCAGTTCAATATGCACATAGTCACTAAGCATTTTTCATATATAGATGTGGAAATGCCTACATAAAGATATTTCAACACTAGATTATCATACTAGTTGCATACAAGTTTGATCTTCCACGCAATTACCATTCATTCAGAATATGATACAATCATGTACTCATTTACCCATCACCGGTTGTCATTATTGTCAAACCACTTTCACACTTCATTAAAATATGCGTAATTTTATTGTCCATACCTTGCTATAGTTCCTCCCTGGGGCATACTTATACTCCGTAGTCGCTTTACATGTGCTCCTACATCGCACATTATATATATCATATACGTTTTACTTCCTGTTAATCTGCGCAATATATCATTTAAAATACCATATATACTTCCATTATTTCATTATTAACCTTCATTTCAACCCATATTTAATTCATTTAACATCTATAATTACCGCGTTTAACCTCCATTATTAATTAAACACAACGATACGTATCTCTCCAATAGCGCAGAATTCGTTCCTCAAAACGCATCTTGTCATACAATTCAACATATAACCCCAAATTCAGTATCTATTCCTTCAATATATTCACATAGCAAAGAGTATGGTAATTTAACTTAACCAATTCAAACATGCATCCCTCTGTGACGTAACTGGGTTTGACTGGTATTACATCACTCATGGATCTTTCTAACTAACCGCGATTCTTTGAAAACAGCTGTTACACTATGTCACATTTTAAATCGTATTCCTTCATCCTTGGATAAGATAATGTAGTAAACACGTTACCATTCTGTCACGAGATATCGTCTTAAATATTTCACACTGCACTTTCTTATATTCACTGCACACTTAATTATCTCACGCTTAGGCTATTCAGAACTATTGCATATACTGGTAATACTCTACATAAGAAATTATACTACTTAATACTATTACTTAGCTCGCCATTCAATATCTCGGGCCTTAGTTGCTCTTCGGTCTGGATTGAGAACTGGGCAGGTTCTCCACCACTGGTATCTCAGGTAGAATGACCTCCTCCACACGGGTCGGGTGGTTTTAACAGCCAGGATGACATCTCCCTCCAGGTTGGTCTATGCCGATTTAGCAAGCCATCATCTGTTCAGGAACACAGTAGACAATATTCGTCGATTCTGGAAAATATGAATTCATCATGGTTCTGCGTAGTATATATATTTTTATAATGATTGCTTCTTTATTTAGGCTGTCCTTGCTATTATTTCCACTTAATATAGCTCAACCTCGAGCTCTCACGTCTCAATCGACTTCTTGTTTCCAAACGATTTTGCGTCTAAGTATTTGGACGGACTTTTCAAAACTTCTGGATTTTATTCCCTCTTTACGGTATTTCAACGTTTATCTCTTCGTTTCGTTCAATATTTCCGTCCTCTCAGCTTAAAATTTCACGTTAGATATTGTGAATCTTGCTTATTTTTGAGAGCGATGCTCGGGATATCTTGTCCTTACCACGTCAATTTTTTAAGTCAGTTTTTATAATAATCTGTTTGATCCTTCTTATTTTTTAAAAAACAATTCTATCGATTCTACACCATTGTACACCGCCTTCATAGTGGTAGGTTTAAGTTAGTCATGGCCTTCTAGCATACATCAATATCGATACCCTATTACACGTTTCTTTGCCTTGGCTGGCCTCTACCTTCCGTAGGCGCCATTTTTAATACGTCCAGTAAATGCATCGGGTACATTTTATTCCCCCAGTACATATTAAATATATTGCTTGCGATATATTTATTCTCTTGAACTATGATCGACAAATGTGACGATGCATTTCTGCTATTTCTCCATGGTTCTTTGATCGATTAATGGATTTTATTTCTCTAAGGAATCGTATCGATTATTCTGTTATTATAACTGGTGTTGCTTAGCTTCTCCAAGCCTATCTCTTTGCATATCAGCTGATTCATGAATATATTTATTCTGAACTTGATTCGTACTTCTGTGGGACTTATATTATCGTTTCTCCAGCTTTGTTTTCTGGGAAATATAGCTTCATGTTACATGCATTGTGAACGTTTTTGTATTTTCCGTCCATGCTTATAATAAGATATGCGTTATTTCCATAAGCTTGCTCAATTCTGTACGGTCCTTCATATAAATGATTGAACTTAGCGCATATTTTGGATGGTGCGTTCGTTACTGGTGCCTTTTTAATCAAAACGAGGTCGTTTTTCTTAAATGGTGCGCGAAATCTTGTATTTCGTAATCTTCTTAGTCTCTTCTCAGACTGTTGTTTTAGCCTCTCTTGGACCATTTTATTGATCTGATGGATGTCTGGTTTCTCTTCAAGTGATATGTTTATTATATTGTCCCATGTTCTCCGTGATTCTCTATTGTGATGTACCAGGTTTGGGACCTGAGCAATTGATTCATTTATGGTGTTATTTAGGCATTCCTCTATTATCTCTATTACATCAATCCATTTCCAATGACAATGATTGCAGTATATCCTACAGAATTTTGCTATTTCCTTCATGTATAGCTCCACTGGATTTGCCGACGGATGCCGAACTGAACATAATGTGTGTTTTATGCCCATACTTTTCATCTTTTCTCGGAACAGCATAGATGTGAATTGTGTTCCCCTGTCCGACAATATTCTTTCGGGCTTGCCCATTTTAGGAAATACCTTCTCCACTAGTCTGTGTAGAACTTGCTTTGTATTTGCCCGTTGTATTGGCTGTAGCGATATATACTTTGAAAAGATGTCAATTACTACCAATATGTATTTGTTTCCCTTTTTGGCTGTCGGTAACTTTCCAAAAATATCAATTGCATATATTTCTCTTACTTTAGATGGCAATATGGCGATAGGTTGGTTACTAGTTATAAAATTGTTATGTTTAACCCGCTGACAAATATCACAGGTTTTAATTGTGCTTCTGACTGATTTCCTCAGCCCTGTCCATGTGAATTTTTCTGATAGCGTTCCAATGACTTTATCGATTCCTGCGTGTCCTGTTACTTTATGTACGTGCCAAATTAATTCACATTGCAGTGCTCGTGGTACTATTATTCTTTTCTTGTGCGTGGTCTTATCCACGACCTTTGTTAATATGCCGCTCAACATCTCATATTTATTTTCTATCAATGGTTCCCTCTCATCAGCCATTAACTTGTCAATGATGATCTTTAACTTTTCATCCATTTTCTGATATTCAGCAAGGTCTTCCAGTTTTGATAGCAACTCCTCGTCTTGTCTATCCAACGTTAACTGTAAAATATTCTCTTCATGGTCTGCTGGATTTCTGCTTAATGCATCATCTAATACATTTTCTTTCCCGCTGCAGTGTTCAATTCTGAAGTTAAATTGCTGTGTGTAAAGCATCCACCTAACTACTCTTTCGCTGGTCATTATTGCTTTTAACCCAAAGGTTAGTGCCTTATGATCCGTTCTGATGATCACGGGGTATCCATAAATAATCCGTCTCCATTGCTGCAGTGCATGTATTATGGCAAGGAGTTCGATCTCCGTCGTTGTATAATGTAGCTCGTGTTTTCGCAGTTTTCTGCTCGTAAAGGCTAAGTACGTTCGTTTCTTATTCTCCTCTGCCTCTTGGTATAAACATGCTCCAACACCAATATTTGACGCGTCTGCCTGGACAATAAAATCTTTTTCGAAATCAGGGTACCCTAGTTTGATGCTTTGTCTAAGCAATTCTTTCATTCTTATGAATGCGTTTTCGGCTTCCTCGTTCCATTTCCAGCGGTTATTTGCCTTTAAGAGTTCCTGGAGCGGTGCAGCTATCTCTGTATAACCTGTACAGTGGTCTGAAAAGAATCCAGTCATACCTAGGAATTGTCTTATGTGCTTCACTTTAGAAGGACGTGGGAAATCACAAATTGCTTTGATTTTTACCAGGTTTGGCTTAACTCCTTCGCCGTCTATTATATGTCCAAGGAAAAGCACTTGATTTTGGCAGAATTTTGATTTCGCTAGGTTAATTTTAAATCCGGTTTTCTGCAGGTTACTCAACAATTTTTCTAATTTTTCACAGTGTTCTTCGAAAGTTGTACTGCCAAATACTAGATCATCGACATAACAATTGACAAATCCTTTTACTTCATCTGTTAGGTTCTTATCTAAGGCCCTTATCAAAACAGCAGAACTATTCTTCAAACCAAAGGGTAATCTGCAGTAGGCGTACGTTTGGTTATCAAACATAAACCCTGTTAGTATCCTTGATTTTTCTTCCAGTACAATGTGATGGAAGGACGATGTACAATCTAAGCTTGAGAAGTACTGCAGACCTCTAAATTTTTTTATTATATCCTTAATCCTTGGGACCTTACTGAACTCTGGGATAAGCTTTTCATTGAGGACCCTGACGTCCACACACGGCCTGAGTTTTCCGTTGTTTTTCTTTACTATTACCAGCGGATTTAAGTAAGGTGTGGTTGTCTTTACTATTATTCCGTCAGCCATCATTTCCTGAATAATTTTTCTTACTTCTGTTAAATACCTTTCTGGTACATCGTATAACTTTCCCTTATATGGCGTCCAGTCGTTGACTAATATTTTGTATTTAAAGTTGGGTATTTGACCCGGTTTATTTTCGAAAACTTCGATATGTCTTTTCAAAATTTCATAGATCTTCCGCTTTTCTGTGGATGATATTGTAGTTTCGGCCATAGTTTTACAAATTTCAGTTTTCTCTTCCTCTTCCTCTTCGATAGCCATTATCTCTTCGAGCTTTTCAATCAGTTCTAAATCTATCTCTTGTTCACATACGTCTTTATTTTGACCTTGGTCTTCCATGATTTCAGGATCAAATTTCTCCACCATAATCTTCAAGTGTTCCCTTTCGTCCGTAATGTTATTAAGTTGTATGGTTTCTATAGATTGCGTTCCACCAATTTCTGTTACTGGGAACCGCACTTATCGTCTTTCCATATCAATGGTCATTCGTGTCGTTAACATGAAATCTATACCAAAGATGATATTATATTTTATCCTCTTCATAATCATGAATGGATGTTCAAATCTGTGCCTTCCTATCATGACTGTAACATATGCTTGCAGCTTGCAGTCAACAGATTTATCTGGGATTATTCCTCTTATTTTAATTCCTGATACAGGGATTGTCGGTATGTAGATTCTTTTAGTAAGCTCTTGGAAAAATGTTAATGCCATTACACTAATACTTGCTCCAGAGTCCACCAAGCAATGCAACTTTATGTCGGCCACTGTTACTACAATTACGGGTAAACTAAATTTTGTTCTTTCTTTGCCACGATCATTTTCGTCAAGCAGGTCATCAGGTCGAATATCCCAGTGGTCTACTTGCGCAATTATCCAACTACGAATTTTGTCGAATTTACCATTTCTTTCGCTACTTGATATCTCCTCACTTCTCAGTTGGAAATCGGAGTTTTTTTCTCAGGTGGCCCCGACTTTATTACGAATTCAAGAGTATTTGGATTGAGTCTCCCCTCTTCTGCTTTCCTTCGTTTATATGATTGCAATTCGAGGCTCTCCGCTCCCTCGATGTCTCCATTTATATCTTTATCTTTTATTGCTTCTTCCCATCTGTTCTTATTTCGTCTTTCCTCTCGTAGTTGTTGTATATACCTTCGGTTTTCTTCGTTCCTACGATAATTATTCTGTCCTTTTCGATTATTAAACCATGTTCTGTTTCTAAAATGCTGGTGGCTCCTACTGCCTCGAAACTTTGGATTATTTGTATAATATGGGTTATGTCTACTATTACTCTGTCCATATTCCCCATTAGAATTTCCACTGCATTGGCAACAACATCTCTTTCTGCCCTTCTCTCTTTGTTCGTCATGGTCCTCTGGCCTATTCTTTGACTTGTGATTTTCCCTATGATTTGTTTCCTCGGGACTAATGGTATTTATTACTTCTTCTTGGGCCGTACTCCGTATATTTCTATTCAATGGATATGAGGATGTCATATCGATCTGCCTTAGCTTCCTCTCCATATCGACTGCGGTTTCAACATCTGAGGCTGCTAATAACCTCTGCACCTCCGGTGGGAATTGTCTTTGAATAGTTTTTATGGCCTCTAGCTCGCTTGGAGCTGAGTCTAAGTCCTGAAATCTGTGAAACTGAAAAGAGAAGAAGTCGCTATATCGGGTTTGACCCGTTGACGAAAACTTTCTTGCGTAAGTTCGATTCTTAGTTGTTGTTGAATTTCTGGACTCCAAAACTTTCTTAGGAACGCTGCCTTAAATTCCTCATAGCTGTGGAAAGTATATTTAAAAGCTTGGAACCAGATGTTCGGGTTTCCGTCTAGATGTTTTTCTATCACGCGCAGCTTCTTATCCTCTTGAATTCTACCTTCGCGAAAATGTTCCTCAATATCTCTGAGAAATTGCTTAGGTGAGATTTTTGATGTGTTGTCAAAATGCTTTGGGCGATCCTCGTAAGTTTTTATGACATTTATTATGGTTGGACTTTCATTTTGACTGCTTCCATTTATCAAATCTATGCTCTGCCTACTTGGATCCAGTGTTCTTGACGGTGTAGTCTCCCTCTCATTAATCTGAATCTCTATCGCTTTTTGCCGTTCACTATAATTTGAAATAACGGATTTCGTTGTCTGGTTTTCTATCTTAATTTCTTGCATCTCCTTCCTAATCTGCCTTAACTCCTCTTCCGTCTTCTCCATCTTCTGGTCCGCCTCATTCTTATCGCTCTCGATCTTCTCTTTTAACTCATTAATTTTACCGGCCACCGTGCCAGCAGCCTGATCGAATTTCTCCTCCAATTCTTGATGACTGACCTTCAATCCTTCCATGCCGCTTGTTATTTCACTCAATTCGTCCCATTTCTTCTCATTACTGACTTTTAGTTCTCGGAGATCGCTGGTCAGTTTGCTAATCTCCTCATCCTTCAACTTCTTGATGATTTCCTGGCTTTCTGTAACCTGTTCTTTAATTCTGTCCATTTCTTCGTGTATCTGCTTGTTTCTACTCTCCATACTCTGAGTCATTTCGGCTAGCCTATTCTGTATTTCCAATCGAGTTCTTGTGTTGTCTTCCTTTATTTCCTCCTGTTTCTTTCTGATTTCTTCTGTCAACTCTCTCTGTTTATCCTCTTGCTTTCTATTCAGCTCTTGCAACAAGTTTTGCTGTTCCTCTTTCCTTTCTTCACGTTGCTTTTGTTGCCACTCCTCCAATTTCTCTTCTTGTTCTCTACGGAACTCCTTTAAGAGTTCTTGTTGTTCCTTTTTCCTGTCTTCACGTTGTTTTTGTTGCCACTCTTCCTGTTCTTTTCTCCTTTCTTCACGTTGCTTTTGTTCTTTCTCTGCCGTCTCCTATCCTTCTCTTCTTCCTGTTTCTTTTCTTTCTCATCACGTTCTTGTTTTTCTTTCTGTCTCTCTTCTTCTTGTCTCTTTACTTTCTCTTCACGTTGTTTCCTTTCCTTCTGTCTCTCTTCTTCTTGTTTCTTTATATATTCTAGGAACCACCACGGCATTCCTTCATGCTTTTCCTGTGCTCTTTTCATTTCTTCTTCTTGTTCCCTTCTGGTTTGCACTCTTCCCTGAGTTGCCATTATCTCGTCAATTTCAGTAATATTTCGAATAATTCTCTAATTTCCTAACCAACTCTAATTTTCAAAGTTCTCTAATATCACACAGTGTCGGTAAATATGTGAAATATTTTTCAATTTCTAAATCTAAAATACCCTTAAAGCTAGCAATCAAGTCTTATATTCTAAATATTCACTTAGTTTCTCAAATTATTTAAAATATAGACCTTCCTGAAGATCGATATCATCCTACCAGTTAAAGTATGAGCAACTTCCCAACGAAATCAGATCATTTTCCTTTGAATTCATTTCAGAAATAGTTTCCCAAAAAGAGAAAAATAATTACCCACCATGTGGTATTCGTCATTTGCTTACATACTAACCATTAATCCAAATATCAAGAATAAATTCAATCATATTTTAAAATAAAAAATGAAATGTGAAGACCTACAATTATTTCAATAAAAAGGATAAAATACCCTCCTATCACTCCATCTAACAATCTACTTCTGGAAAATATTCATACTTAAACATCATTATCTCAATACTTAATTATCAATTTCTCATCCGAGCCTATTTTCTTGACAAATCTCCAAGTATCTCCTTCACCAACCGCATGTTGGGCTTTTTTTTGCTTCCCACAACGTTCCGCAATATCATTCTCTCTTGATCTCAACTCAGAGTGTCAAAAACAACTGGCTTATTTTTGGATGCCCATTACATTGCAGTCTTCGGTGCCTTTCTCCATCTATCTCTTTATCAACTACTACCTTTCTCTTCAGACCCCCATGTTGGTTCAGCAGTAAGTTATCGGGCTATTTTCTCGGGTCTAACTCTCAATAAAATAATCGTTCCCGCGGTGTTTTTCTCTTCAATTGCCCCACTGTTGGGCGCCAAAATTATTACTGCACCCTACGGGTCAGGGAGACCACAGTATTTTCCCAACTAGTCAGTTACATATCTCAGGGTATTCATGCCTCCAGAAAAATGGTTAATTTTTCTATGTTTTGGTTTAACGTGTGTTCAAAGAGAAATTAACGGCATCATATGCGGTTCAGAATTACGTAATTCAACGCTCAGTAGTAGATTTTGCGAACATATACTTCAGTCAACCTTTCGAAAAACACATCCGCATAATGAGAACCTTACTTACTAAGTACAACTACTGACTACCATTATAAATGAAAACTCATTCCATTCTATAAAAAAAATTAATCAAGAAACACATTTATTAAACTATCAAGATTCGCGAAAGAAATGGTTAATGTCAAGTATTGCTCATAATCTTCCAATTATCAACCTAATAAATAAATATTTTAATTACTGAATCAAATATTCTAGGTCAGCGCTGCTTTACTCCTAAACTAAGTTTACATATCTTAACATTCTGGGTCGCGTATTCCTGAAATGAATTGTTGCTTTGTTTCATCTTCCTATTAAAATTTACATCTGGTCACTTAAGTATGTACTATATCAAAGTCTTCAGACCACGGTCAAAATTCGGTATATCAATAAATTATTCCATCACTCACGATGTTAATTATACACTCTCATCAAAAATACAACCATTACATTGTTCAAGTTATCGCGAAAATGAACTGAATTTGAATAAAATGTCCTGAATACAAATATCAGTGATCTAAGTTACATTGAAAATTATCTGAATTCGTTGGTGCAGACTACAGTGAAGAAAATGAAATATTGAATGACGCACTAAGTTTCTCGGTCCGATTGCCACTTAAATTACGGATCCTAACTAAATATTCGCTCTAATAATATTTCAAATTAACGAAACATCGATGATATCCTACGTAAATCTCAAATAATTTCCCTACTCTAGCTAGATAATTTCTTATGTAACGTATTCCAGTTCAATATGCACATAGTCACTAAGCATTTTTCATATATAGATGTGCAAATGCCTACATAAAGATATTTCAACACTACATTATCATACTAGTTGCATACAAGTTTGATCTTCCACGCAATTACCATTCATTCAGAATATGATACAATCATGTACTCATTTACCCATCACCGGTTGTCATTATTGTCAAACCACTTTCACACTTCATTAAAGTATGCGTAATTTTATTGTCCATACCTTGCTATAGTTCCTCCCTGGGGCATACTTATACTCCGTAGTCGCTTTACATGTGCTCCTACATCGCACATTATATATATCATATACGTTTTACTTCCTGTTAATCTGCGCAATATATCATTTAAAATACCATATATACTTCCATTATTTCATTATTAACCTTCATTTCAACCCATATTTAATTCATTTAACATCTATAATTACCGCGTTTAACCTCCATTATTAATTAAACACAACGATACGTATCTCTCCAATAGCGCAGAATTCGTTCCTCAAAACGCATCTTGTCATACAATTCAACATATAACCCCAAATTCAGTATCTATTCCTTCAATATATTCACATAGCAAAGAGTATGGTAATTTAACTTAACCAATTCAAACATGCATCCCTCTGTGACGTAACTGGGTTTGACTGGTATTACATCACTCATGGATCTTTCTAACTAACCGCGATTCTTTGAAAACAGCTGTTACACTATGTCACATTTTAAATCGTATTCCTTCATCCTTGGATAAGATAATGTAGTAAACACGTTACCATTCTGTCACGAGATATCGTCTTAAATATTTCACACTGCACTTTCTTATATTCACTGCACACTTAATTATCTCACGCTTAGGCTATTCAGAACTATTGCATATACTGGTAATACTCTACATAAGAAATTATACTACTTAATACTATTACTTAGCTCGCCATTCAATATCTCGGGCCTTAGTTGCTCTTCGGTCTGGATTGAGAACTGGGCAGGTTCTCCACCACTGGTATCTCAGGTAGAATGACCTCCTCCACACGGGTCGGGTGGTTTTAACAGCCAGGATGACATCTCCCTCCAGGTTGGTCTATGCCGATTTAGCAAGCCATCATCTGTTCAGGAACACAGTAGACAATATTCGTCGATTCTGGAAAATATGAATTCATCATGGTTCTGCGTAGTATATATATTTTTTATAATGATTGCTTCTTTATTTAGGCTGTCCTTGCTATTATTTCCACTTAATATAGCTCAACCTCGAGCTCTCACGTCTCAATCGACTTCTTGTTTCCAAACGATTTTGCGTCTAAGTATTTGGACGGACTTTTCAAAACTTCTGGATTTTATTCCCTCTTTACGGTATTTCAACGTTTATCTCTTCGTTTCGTTCAATATTTCCGTCCTCTCAGCTTAAAATTTCACGTTAGATATTGTGAATCTTGCTTATTTTTGAGAGCGATGCTCGGGATATCTTGTCCTTACCACGTCAATTTTTTAAGTCAGTTTTTATAATAATCTGTTTGATCCTTCTTATTTTTTAAAAAACAATTCTATCGATTCTACACCATTGTACACCGCCTTCATAGTGGTAGGTTTAAGTTAGTCATGGCCTTCTAGCATACATCAATATCGATACCCTATTACACGTTTCTTTGCCTTGGCTGGCCTCTACCTTCCGTAGGCGCCATTTTTAATACGTCCAGTAAATGCATCGGGTACATTTTACACTAATTCTGGTCAATCGGTCCAGTAGTTTTCGAGCCCATCTGGAACAAATAAAACAAGACATAATCTTATGGTGTTAAAAATCCTGATTCTGCCGGGTATCGAACCCGGTACCTCTGTAATCAAAGGCTAATACGCTTACCATTAAGCCATGCACCCGAGCGAGAAATGTGTCAACAGCAACTGCAGATAAAATATACATTTTTAGTCTTATAACCATTCAAATATGTAACGATTACGACACGTGAATGGTTTCCTTTTTCTGTCTTTATACGGCCCAAACAACACATTTTAGTAGATGGCCGAATTTGTAACGAATCATCGCACAAAAACAAAGTTTGACTGTTTACCCCCCCAGGGTTGGCTTTTCCCTCGGACTCGGCGAGGGGATACAACTGGGAATGACCAGAACCTCGCCCAGGCGGCCTCACCTGCTATGCTGAACAGGGGCCTTGTGGCGGGATGGGAAGATTGGGATAGACAAGGAAGAGGGAAGGAAGCGGCCGTGGCCTTAAGTGAGGTACCATCCCTGCATTTGCCTGGAGAAGAAGTGGGAAACCACGGAAAACCACTTCCAGGAGGGCTGAGGTGGGAATCGAACCCACCTCTACTCACTTGAGCTCCCGAGGCTGAGTGTACCCCGTTCCAGCCCTCGTACCACTATTCAAATTTCGTGGCAGAGCCGGGAATCGAACCCGGGCCTCCGGGGTTGGCAGCTAATCACGCTAACCACAGAGGCGGACGTAGAAGTTATATTATGTACAAAATACACGGAAGTAACTGTAAAGAGGATGAACCGGTACTGTCCAGCATAATACTCTCAAGTATCCTTCTCAAGTTTGCTGGGTGTTAGTAACAGCAAGGCGCTAGGTTGCGCCGCGCACAAAAGCTCGAGCTAAGCTCGAACATGTTCGAGCTCTGACGTCATCTGTTCGAGCAGCTCGAGCCGGGCTCAAGCACATCACTAGTTTAAGGCAACTTTCTCCTTGATGTGGTTATATTTTAATGGCGTATTCGATGACGGGGGAAAATCTGCGTTATTTAGTTAGTTCTCTCTGTTGTTCGTCTTGGCTATTATTGGGTGGAACTACCGATGGGGATAGTGGTTGACTAGTCGTACGAAGTGTTTCCAGGCGCATCATACGGTGGTTTGAAAAGTCCGTGCAAAGTCCGAGAGATGGTACCACCGGCGCGTATCGAGGTCATGTTTACTTAGTAGCATCAAATACAGTAGAGACAATACGCGACACTTCCGGATTTAGCCTTGCTAAAATGGGAGGCAAGTCGCAAGTGGCGCTCCTAGTGGCTTGACCTGAAAATTCGCGCTAAATTCAAATATCAATGGAAATATGTATACGGAAATAAATAAATAAATTAGGCCTACGTCTAGAAAGAGTTACTAACATGGGGGCATTCCCTACTCGTCACCAGCGATTTCCCTCAAATTTATAGAACATCTTGGCTAGAAATGAAAGAACCCGAAGTGGGAACTCCAGATGGCCAAGCGTATGAAAAAAAAGAAAGATGTTGACGCGGCTCTCGCGCCGTATAAGCCACTTACGTCAGTGCGCACGCCGAGCAGTAGTTGGCGTAGCGGTAAGAGCTCGGACTAGTAATTCGTTGGTCGTGGGTTTGACTCCCCGTGGGGAGACTTTTCTTTTTTTCCTCTCAAGTTTTATATTACTCATTTTCCAATTAAGCAAAGAGGTGAATAATTCATTTTATTTATTCATACGCAAAAGGCATAGAAGAGGTAAAAAATTGGGATTTCAATGTCAGACTTTTCAACAAGGGATTGTAATTTAAAGCACGTACGAAAAGACTTTGTACATGAAAATTCAAAACTTTACTCTGTGGTGTAGTGGTTAGCGTGATTAGCTGCCACCCCCCGGAGGCCCGGGTTCGAATCCCGGCTCTGCCACGAAATTTGAAAAGTGGTATGAGGGCTGGAACGGGGTCCACTCAGCCTCGGGAGGTCAACTGAGTAGAGGTGGGTTCGATTCCCAGCTCAGCCATCCTGGAAGTGGTTTTCCGTGGTTTCCCACTTCTCCAGGCGAATGCCGGGATGGTACCTAACATAAGGCCACGGCCGCTTCCTTCCCTCTTCCCTCTTGCAGATGATGATGATGATGATGATGATGATGATCTTCCCATCCCACCACAAGGCCCCTGTTCAGCATAGCAGGTGAGGCCGCCTGGGCGAGGTACTGGTCATTCTCCCCAGTTGTATCCCCGACCAAGAGTCTGAAGCTCCAGGACACTGCCCTTGGGCGGTAGAGGTGGGATCCCTCGCTGTGTCCGAGGGAAAAGCCGACCCTGGAGGGTAAACAGATGATGATGATGATGATGATGATGATGATGATGATGATTCATTGACATTCGATTATTCACATGTGTCGGGATGATATTTATCGTAGAAACAGGGAAAACAATAATTATTTCTGCATATAGCACAAGTTATAAACGCCGCATTTTTACAACCACATCGTTGTTTCAACGCCTCCATGTACTTGATTGGCATTCAAAAAGCATTCTCTCTCATCGCAAAGTTTAGAAGCGAACCACGCATGACGTAATATGTCACTCCACACGGGGTGTCGAACCCACGAACATCGAATTGCTAGTCCGAGCTCTTACCGCTACGCCAACTACTGCTCGGCGTACGAACTAACGTAAGTGGCTTATACCAAACAGCTTAATATTAAGCTATTTGCTTATACGACGCGAGAGCCGCGTCATCTTTATTTTTATTTTTATTTTCTACACGCTTGGCCATCTGGAGTTCCCACTTCGGGCAATTTCGTTTCTAGCCAAGCCCTGCATGTTCTATAAATATGAGAGTCTCGCTTAAGCCAGTAAGGAGGACAGACGTGTCGTGTGGCGTGAGCCTGTTGAGTGGAGTGGAGTAGGAGTGGGGAAGCGGTAGGGTCAAGTGGACGGCAAGGAGATAGATAGGATGAGTTGGGTAGACGTAGAAGTTATGAGGAAAGTGGTAAAAGAGGTAGTACAGGAGTTATGTCCGTTTGATCAATTAAAAAAGATGCTTCAGGAACAAGTCCAGGAGCACGAAAAGACGAGACAGTGGATCCAGGATTACATGAAAAATACGAAGGCAATGATGGAAGACAGCGAGAAAGAACTGGTGTCACTAAGGGAGAAAATAAAGCGAAGTTTGAGTTCGATGGATGGATGATAAGAGAGGTGGCGGAGTTTCGATGGTATTTATTCAAGTGAAGGTGTCTTAAAGTGATTGTACTTGTAAAGTAAATGAGGAGAGGTAACGCAGTTTAGATGGTATTTATTCAAGTGGTGGTGTCTGTATGTGTATTGTAATTGTTGAAGTAAATGTGGCCTGGAATACAAGAGAGGTAGCGAGGTTTAATGGTATTTATTCACGTGATGGTGTCTTTAGGTATAAGATGGATGGATTGTGGAGTTCGATGGATGGATGATAAGAGAGGTAGCGAAGTTTTGATGGTATTTATTCAAGTGGTGGTGTCTGCATGTGTACTGTAATTGTTGAAGTAAATGTGGCCTGGAATACAAGAGAGGTAGCGAGGTTTAATGGTATTTATTCAAGTGATGGTGTCTTTAGGTATAAGATGGATGGATTGTGGAGTTCGATGGATGGATGATAAGAGAGGTAGCGAAGCTTAGATTATTGTAATTGTAAAGTAAATGAGGACTGGAATTGAAGTGTTAAGTATGAAAGGTGATGATGATGGATGGATGATAAGAGAGGTAGCGAAGTTTAAATGTTATTGGTGATAAGAGAGGCAGAACAGGCCCATAAAAGTGTCGCTGCTATCTTCATTGATGGCAGATATAGTGACAAGGAACGCTGGTAATCTACGGTGTGAGAAAATTGAAGTTAAGAGGGATTTCGGAAGAGAAAAGAGTATGAATGTCAAAATTCTTAAGAAACATTTAGTGAAAGCAAAAATTCAGGGGTTGAGAGCGAATATTAGTGGCCAGATACTTGTGGTGAACGACATAAATTGGACCCGAAAGTGGACAGTGTCAAAACTGAAATCAATGGATGAGAGTTTGAGGCAAGAAGAAACTAGCAGGGCTGAGAGTTGAGGCAAGAAGGAACTAGCAGGGCTGATGTGCATATTAACAAGGGAGGAGCACCGAGGAGAAGGGGTTCCTTGGAAGCGATCGTAAAAAGAGCTGAGGAAAGAGTAAATGTAAGGAGGATGGGAGAAGTCAGGAAATTAATGAACGAACTAGTGACGGAGGTCAGCGTTAGAGAAGAAAACAGGGTGCAGGAAGAGAAGATGGAAGAAGAAACACAGGGGATGACAAGAGGACATAATCAGAGCGAAAATAATGGTTTGAGGGAGGAAGCAGAAGTAAGAAGTGCCGTGGCTAAAGGGAGAAGCTTGAGTTTGAAGGAGTTATGGGGTAAAAAGGGAAAAATGGAAGAAGGAGTAATTACGAGAAGTAAAAAGACAAGTAACAGTAGTAAGTAACCTGGTTTGCTTGTGTTATGATGGATGATAAGAGAGGTAGCGAAGTTTAGATGGTATTTACTCAAGTAATGGTGTCTGTATGTGTAGTGTAATTGTTATTCAAGTGATGGTGTCTTTAGGTATAAGATGGATGGATTGTGGAGTTCGATGGATGGATGATAAGAGAGGTAGCGAAGTTTGAGTTCGATGGATGGATGATAAGAGAGGTGGCGGAGTTTAGATGGTATTTATTCAAATGAAGGTGTCTTAAAGTGATTGTACTTGTAAAGTAAATGAGGAGAGGTAACGCAGTTTAGATGGTATTTATTCAAGTGGTGGTGTCTGTATGTGTATTGTAATTGTTGAAGTAAATGTGGCCTGGAATACAAGAGAGGTAGCGAGGTTTAATGGTATTTATTCACGTGATGGTGTCTTTAGGTATAAGATGGATGGATTGTGGAGTTCGATGGATGGATGATAAGAGAGGTAGCGAAGTTTTGATGGTATTTATTCAAGTGGTGGTGTCTGCATGTGTACTGTAATTGTTGAAGTAAATGTGGCCTGGAATACAAGAGAGGTAGCGAGGTTTAATGGTATTTATTCAAGTGATGGCGTCTTTAGGTATAAGATGGATGGATGATAAGAGAGGTAGCGAAGTTTAGATTATTGTAATTGTAAAGTAAATGAAGACTGGAATTGAAGTGTTAAGTATGAAAGGTGATGATGATGGATGGATGATAAGAGAGGTAGCGAAGTTTAGATGGTATTTATTCAAGTGATAGTGTCTTTAGGTATAAGATGGATGAATTGCGGAGTTCGATAGATGGCAAGTGATGGTGTCTGCATGTGTATTGTATGATGGATGAAGGATAAGAGAGGTAGCGAGGCGATAAGGTGTTTTTAAGTGTATTGTAATTGTATGGTATTTATTCAAGTGATGGTGTCTTTAGGTATAAGATGGATGAATTGTGGAGTTCGATAGATGACAAGTGATGGTGTCTGCATGTGTATTGCATGATGGATGAAGGATAAAAGAGGTAGCGAGGCGATAAGGTGTTTTTAAGTGTATTGTAATTGTATGGTATTTATTCAAGTGATGGTGTCTTTAGGTATAAGATGGATGAATTGTGGAGTTCGATAGATGGATGATAAGAGAGGTAGCGAAGTTTAGATGGTGTTTATTCAAATGAAGGTGTCTTAAGGTGTATTATAATTGTAAAGTAAATGAGGACTGGAGTTGAAGTGTTAAGTATGAAAGGTGATGAAAGTAAATGAGGACTGGAATTGAAGTATTAATAATGAAAGGTGATGATGAGGGATGGATGATAAGAGAGGTAGCGAAGTTTAAATGGTATTGGTGATAAGAGAGGTAGCGAAGTTTAGATGGTATTGATTCAAGTGATGGTGTCTGTATGTGCATTGTAATGGTTAAAGCAAATTTGGCCTGGAATAGAAGTGTCATGATGGATGAAGGATAAGAGAGGTAGCGAGGTGATAAGGTGTTTTTAAGTGTATTATAATTGTATGGTATTTATTCAAGTGATGGTGTCTTTAGGTATAAGATGGATGAATTGTGGAGTTCGATAGATCGATGATAAGAGAGGTAGCGAAGTTTTGATGGTATTTCTTCCAGTATGAAAGGTGATGATGTATGGATGATAAGAAAGGTAGCGCAGTTTAAATGGTATTGGTAAGTGATTTATTACTTAATGGTGGATCGGTAAGCAAAGTTGGTTGTAGATGATTATTTAAATTAGATTAAGCATGGTTGAATAAGACGAGCAGGAACAGATAAGTAGTGCAGTGATAAAGTTGCAACGTGAGCAGAATACGTAGTAGCAGAATGTGAGTGCAACGGAACTATGGAATCAGCAATCCCGAGGGAGTCAAGTAGAGGAAATGTAGGAGGAAAGGAATGTGCAAAGGTTTGCGTGTATACTCAGCAGGGGCATCAAGGTCTGTGACATTCATAATACCGCTTAAATTGCATATCCGGGGAAAGACAGTAGAAATATTCAGGAGAGAAGTTGGACGTGACATGGAGAGGTCGATGATGACTACCTTCATTTGGGGAGTCACGTTTCCGGAGTATCCGAGGGGATCCATGCCATGCCCAAGGAGTATCATTATTTTACTAAATTGTTCTATTCATTTTCTGTTCATTGCGTGTATTATTTTCTTTCTTTTTCCGTACAGTACATGGAGTGTGAATTTTGGCTTAGGCTGGACATTGTTATTTTTCTCTTTTAACGGATCAAATGGGTATTTTTAATGTAGATCTGAGAAAAATAATAATAAATCATTACTTCTATAAATTTGAGCGAAATCAGTGGTGACGAGTAGGGAATGCCCCCTTGTAATATATTCACTTCAAAGTTGCTAAAGCAATTCTGGATAAATGAATGAAGAATTATTTAACAGGTTATTATTTAAAGACTGAAATTAGACATATAATCAAGATGTGAAATGGACTACTGTGAAAGGGCTTGATCTTTCATTTATGCATTACTTTTTTAGCTTTAGAATTCCTGCCTGAACGTTCACGGCTAGATTTTTCTTTTTTCTCATTTAAAAGCATTGTATCATCATATTAAAACACTTATCAACAAAAATATCGGCACATTCCTTACACACATGATTCAATGAATTTACATTTAAGAGCTGGACAATTTTCCTTTTAAACTGAAGCCTACTAACAGAAAGAAAATCTATAGATTTAGCCTCAAAAATTATTATGAAGTACTGAAGATTATGAAGTACTATAACAATCTCTTTGTCACCGGAAGAATATATATGCAAACACAATATTACTTACATTTTCTCTACTTCATAGTTACTGCAGCCAAACAACATACTTGCCATAATGCCATTACATTAGGGTAAAGCAAATTTGCATCGTCATAATATTTCAACAAAATATGTACATTTCTTAAATCACCCATATTTTCTCCAGTGCTTGACAACGCATTACGGCATACCAAATGGGGTAACTTGGAACACAACCAGCCTCACTCATATGCATAAGTGTTTTCCTGAATTAAATCAAACCCACAGATCACACCTACAACACATCGGTATTGAAGGTTAACTGCTGCATTACCGTATACAATAAAATATGCGTATTATCTTTCAAGCCAGTTAAAATATGGGTCGAGCAGATCAGAAGATTATGAAGTACTATAACAATCTCTTTGTCACTGGAAGAATATATATGCAAACACAATATTACTTACATTTTCTTGTCATGAAGGAAACTGAAGAAAGACCGCGCATTCTTCTCTACTTCATAGTTACTGCAGCCAAACAACATACTTTACCCCTCATGTTGAGAGGAGATATCAAGGAATGACACACGCTACTATTTAACTCACTGAAAACGCATAAATAACACTAAGAGCTTCACACACAAATACACGTGCTCTTATGACAGAATCAGTAGTTCTCAGGTCAATCCACTAGAGAGAGCTCTAATAGCTGTCCCTCGATATCTCGCTGAGTGTCGCGTATTGTCTCTACTGTATTTGGTAGCATCTCTTGAATGAACGCACACCAAATTTCAGCCATATTGGTCTATTTCTTTGTGTTTGGCATTCGTGTGAATCAAGGAAGTCGAATGATTTTCAAGAAATGGACGAAAAAGAATTACGTGTGGTGATTAAACATTACTTTATACAAGGCAAAACGCCTCAGGAGACTAAAGAGAAGCTTGATAAACATCATGGTGACTCTGCACCTTCGATTAGAACAGTTTATAAGTGGTTTCAAAATTTTCGGACTGGCCATATGGGCACAAGTGACGCTGGACGTTCTGGACGTTCTCCAGAAATCATTGATCAAATCCATGATATGGTGATGGATGACAGAAAGGTTAAGGTGCGTGAGATTGCTAGTGCTGTGGGCATCTCGACTGAACGGGTACATATATTTTGCATGAACATTTGGACATGATAAAGCTATCCGCAAGATGGGTGCCGCGATTGCTCACGCTTGACCAAAAACGGAATCGTGTGAAGTGTTGCAAGGATGGTTTCCAGCTGTTCCAGAATAATCTGGAGGACTTTAAGCGTCGTTTCGTCACTGTGGATGAAACATGGATACATTACTATACTCCTGAGACAATCAACAATCTAAACAATGGGTTACCAAGGGGGAATCTGCACCAAAAATGGCGAAGACCGTTCCTTAGGCCGGAAAGGTTATGGCGACTCTCTTTTGGGATTCGCAAGGGATAATCCTCATCGACTATCTGGAAAAGGGTAAAACTATTACAGGTGCATATTATTCATCGTTATTGGACCGTTTTAAAACCGAGCTGCAAGAAAAATACCCGCGATTGGCCCACAAGGAAGTCCTTTCCCATCACGACAACGCACCAGCACACATCTCAGCAGTTGTGGTTGCAAAATTCATGAAAATAGGATTCCAACTCGTTTCACATCACCCCTATTCTCCAGACTTTGCTACCTCGGACTACTATTTGTTCCCCAATTTGAAGAAATGGCTGGCGGGACAAATATTTTATTCAAACGAGGAGGTGACTGCAAACAGTAATGGATATTTTGCAGACTTGGACAAATCCTATTATTTGAAAGGGATCAACAAACTAGAACGTCGTTGGACGAAGTGTATAAGCCTAAAAGGAGACTATGTCGAAAAATAAAAAAAGTTTACCCCAAGCATGTAAGTAGTTTTATTTTTGCACGGACTTTTCAAACGCCCCTAGGGTATGAGGACCGTGGTCATGCACTACGGAGGTGATCGGAGGCATTACATATCGCGCACGACTTTTCTTGGCCGTCGTAGATAACTTGACCTCGAAACCCTTCTACAGTAATAAAGGAAGGAATTTGTTGTTTTAATTCAATTTGAATTCGCCTTATTCCATTAGCAACAGGGAGTTTGTAGTGTTGGGACCAATATTCATCCGTGATCCTTTTAACAATACCATACTTGGAGAAATGGGTGCAATTTTTTCGTTAGGAATTTCTGGAGGAATGTTAAAAAGTCTGACGCTCGTAGCCTCTATGCCGGCTCCAGTTATTTCCCCTGGAACACGTTCACCATTAAACAAGGAAACACTACTTTGTCCAGCATAATTATTCAGCATCTATATTTCGTGAGATTGCCTTTATATATACTGAGTTTGTGATGGCATCCAGTTGTAGAGCTTCCAGCTGATTCATGTTGACCTTCAAAGTCTCTGATACCCATACACGAATTTCGGCTGCAGATGGACGAGTTTGATTCCGTTAAAAGGTACATTTTTTACATACACACATCGAGGAGGTATCATGACACATCTCTGATGTGGGCACATCTTTACGTCTCAATAACTTCTCCTTTTTCCGGCCGGGTGACAACACATCTTTACTCCGCACTCCGCCGACCGTAAACAAACATATCGGCTGGCACCAAATAGGAAGTCAGCCTCCCCACCATGTATAATACCTGTATAGTCTGTGATGTTGACCTTGCAATCTCCGATGAGGACATCCAGACCGATCTTCGCACGCTCGGCGTTCATAGCGCCGCGTGAATCTACGACGGCCTCTCACCACCCCCCGGTGTACTTTTGTATACCGCCTCTGCAGATGCCTGCTTCAACATCAAGGATAATGTTGCGCTCATCCAACATCCAACATCGTCTTCATCGTGTGGGATCTGCTCCTCCCAACGTCTTAGCGCAGTTCATGGACAACGCACCTGCTACAGCCGCTTCGCCCATCGCCACCCCTCCACCTCCATCCCCGTCACCACCCCCACCTTCGTCCTCTAGTTACACCACCCCTGTTACTACCACTAAACTACTACTACTAGCACCACCACCACCACCACCACCACCACCTTTGCGCACACCTCCCCCAACACTCATATTACCGCCACAACGATGTCCCATCTTTTCCCCCTTATGGTGTTTTCTCTCCCCATTCCTCCCACCCCTGATCTACCACGTCCCCAGAGCACATCTCATCAGCCACCTGCCGAGGGAACTGCTACACCTGATACTCCTGGAAGCACGTTTCGTCCACCATCGACGCCACCGTCTTCTGACCGTAATATCCTGTATAGCTGCGTCGTTCGCGGTGTAGAACCAAGTATACCAGCTGACGTCATCGCCCAGGAACTCCGCCAGGCAGGACTGCCCGTGCGAAGAGCGTTTCGCATCCACAACGTCGACGCTCCGACCTTCTTAGTAAGACTCCATCTTCCAACTTCCGAAGACGCTCAACGTCTCATCGACAACGGGATAAACCTCTATGGCCGCCACCATCGAGTTGAACCATCTCGTTCGCCTCCCCAAACCTCGCCCCGACATACCACACCTCGTCGCCGTCCCCAACCTGCCCCCTCCCCTCCTCAACCACCTAGTTCACATATCCGACCTTATATACACCCACCCCGTTACTTTTCGCCACCATCGCCAACGTTTCACCTCCTCAGCCTCCTACTCACTTCTCTTGTTAACTTCTTCTATCACATCCTTGCAATTCATCTTATCCCTTGCAACCTTGGTTAAACCTTCCCTACTTTTCATCTCTACTATACATGTATTTGTAAACTTGTCCATAAAGCACTAGATACCCTACGCATCCTTTATGCTCATCTCCTTAACTTATTCATACCGCCTTTTACTCATCTCCCTCTTCTCTCAATTCTTCCCAACCCCGTCTAATCTCCTGGCCAGAGAGAGGGCGTTACCCTTTAGATCGCCCGCCCCACCCCTTCAGTGTGGAGAATGAAAAAAACAGCACATATCAGCATATTCTTCCTGATTTGTTGCATTGTTTTTCTTACGGGCACTGTTTACACTTTCACTAGTTAAGTACTGTAAGTGTCCAAACGTCACTAAGTGGTACGATACTCTTTTTACCTCACTCGGAGCCCAATATAACTTGTCGACCTGCTCCGGCCACTGCTTGGACGGAACTGACCATTGATCTTCCGAGGAAGCTAATAAATCAGTGAACGATACGTACGACCTCTGGTAATGCTTTATAATTCAAAATTTGTATTTAATAATAATAATAATAATAATAATAATAATAATAATAATAATAATAATAATAATAATAATAATAATAATAATAATAATAATAATAATAATGCATGTCATCTCTATAGGTTTTGTGGTGACCTTATGAGGATGAAATGAAATGAATGGCGAAGACGTCTCAAATACCCAGTCCACAAGCGAAGGGAATTAACAGTATGAGGGGGTTGATTCTGAGAATTGATCCGGGTCCATCGGACGAAAGGCAAGCATTCTATCCATTTAGCCACAAGGCCGGATTTTAATTGGCTAAACCTTAGGCTACCATCTCCACTGATCAGGTGTTGATTATTGACAGTAGCAGAGGCCAGGGCTGTAGCTTGTGAAGCAGCGTTGCCAACACAGCAGGCTACTCCGTTGGCCATTGTAAAGAGGTAGCCTAAGTGTAGTGGTAGCCCACGTCTTGGACTCAGCATACGCCACTGAGTTGTACTTCCTCTAAAAAAGAATAACCACCACCACCACTCACCAACGTACATACCTCACGATATCTCCAATGGGGCCTTTCACTGGATCTCTTGTTTCTTTTTAAACAATGTCAGGGCAATGCTAAGAAAATTAAAATGTATTGCTTATTGCTCGCAAGACCGATAGGAATTTTACTGATACTCTCGCAATGGATATTACTTTTATATAGATCATCTGAAATTACCGGTGCCCTACAAATGTTCTTTTTTCTTCGTCTTTCTTAATCCGTTTACCGTCTAGGATTGATTTTTCCCTCGGACTTGGCGAGGGATCCCACCTCTACCAGATCAAGGGCAGTGCCTGGAGCGTGAGACTTTGGCTGAAGGTGATAAAACTGGGGAGGATGACCAGTACCTCGCCAAGGCGGCCTCATCTGCTATGCTGAGCAGCGGCCTTGTCGGAGGATGGAGACATCGCAAGGGATAGACAAGGAAGCTGCCGTGGCCTTACGAAGGAGTAGTAGAATACCGGGCGAGTTGGCCGTGCGGTTAGAGACCTATTTGTGTCGGTGCGACGTAAAACCAATAGAAAAAAAAACCGAAGGAGTAGTGAGAAACCACGGAAAAACACTTCGAGGATGGCTGAGGTGGGAATCGAACTCCCTCTACTCAGAAGACCTTTTTAGGCTGAATAGACCCCGTGGACTTTTCACATTTCGTGAGATTTGGTGCTGGGAATTGAACTCGCCTCCGGGGGTGGCAGCTAATTACGCTAACCACTACACCACAGTCCGGCTCCATGGTTAAATGGTTAGCGTGCTGGCTTTTGGTCACAGGGGTCCCGGGTTCGAATCCCGGTAGGGTCGGGAATTTTACCCATAATTGGTTAGTTCAGCTGCACAGTTACACAATAATATTATCCAATACTCAAGACGATTTTAGGCGTTTCTATTATTGTCTCTGTGCGCCACTGGTATCAAATAGGTTACAGAGATAACCTATTTGCCGGTCTCACAATTGTTTCCAGTAGCTTGCAGTAGATTTGGTGAAGTTATTTTCTGTTAATCGTTAAATAGTTCATCTTTTCTGCCACACGATGACAGCACTCGTGCATAGCTGTGCATAGTTCGCCAATTCAAAACAAGATAGCTGCGCAATCGCGGTAATCGCTCCTCTCCTGTCATTTCTTTTTATAAACATTACATCACAGTTCTGTTGAATAATACAGAGCCGGAGAGCGGAGAGGTATGTTTGGTGGTGACGGTCGTTTTCCTGAGATGTGATGACTGTTCGTTGCACTGTGAAATCTTGTGAGTGGGTGCGGTTATCCTTTTCCTTTTTTTAGAAGACAGAGTGCCTTAGTTGCGAACGCAGTGTGGACGCATGTGCTATTATACTATCGTTTCGTGTGTGTGGTAGTTTATGATATCTCTGTAACCATGGTTGTTGCAAGTAAAGAAGTGGAACCGGCTAAAGATAGCTCGCAGGTGGTAAAGCGAACTGCTGGCACAAGTATTGTCAATGTGTTGTACACATTCGTAAAAAGGTTTGGGGCGTTTGCGGCTGTGTATTGTCTTGGTTACTTCGATTTTAGTATTGCGTGGCTTATTGGACCTGTCGTTTTGGCTGTAGTCCGTGAAGAATGGAAGAAAGAACACGAAATGAGAAGAAATATTGCAAAAGCAGCGGCTCTCTGCAACGAGAGAGAAGTCATTCTAGCCCGTGTCGATGATTTGCCCAGTTGGGTAAGTAGTCAAATTGACGATAATTGTTTTGCGGCGGGAAAAGAAAAGAGTAAAGTAATTTAATACTGTGGGTGGTAGTTACCAGCTATGAACTGGGTCATTTTTTCTCCCCTAGATTTAGTGGGCCGTTTCTTTGGACAACAAAAATAAAGTTTTCATTTCTATTACATAATTGTGATGATTCTTCCCATTGTCCATTTTCACAATCATTCCCCATGGATTTTACTATAATGGGATTTCTTGTATATTGATATTTCATCAAATGTGGTTTTGTTTGTGTTCAGTTCATTGCAGCAACTTTTTAAAATGACATAAGGTACATCAAACTGCTAATTATTTAATGAGACAAGAAGTGTTCTGAAAGTAGGCTAGGAATATTTTCATTTCTTTTTCCCGCGAAATAAATATGTAGAAACTGGTTGACTTCTGACAGGAAGGTTAATTTTTCTTGCCGGCTAGGGGAGCAGAATCCGTATCCAATCTAAAAGAGATTTTCTCTTCCGGTTCTCAAATATCTAATATTTTATTATTAAACTTACTCCCGTTATTTGTAATTGAACTTACTATCCTAAACCTCTATTGACCCCGTGCGAATAGGACTCACATTCAGCTTTGTTTCTCTCTTGCAGTCTCATTTTTTGCTTGTATTTTTCACTCTGGACCACTTGCAGTTTTTGCTAAACACGATTGCAAAGATATTTTAATATTTCTTTAAGTGTGAATTGCCTGTCTGGGTGTTCCGAATCGTGAGATTGCGTTAGGGCATCGCGACCTTAGCGGGGTCTGACGTACTGTACGTAGCGCAACATGGAGAACTCTTGTTCTCCGACTTTGACAGTATTACTGTGATTTAACGATGCTTCGCAGTCTAATTTTCCTGCCTTTCATGACCCTGCGCTTTACGAGGATGGTTGCCCAGTTTTCTTCCTCTTAAAACTTACAAGCCTTTCAATCTGTCGAACAGGAATATAGTACTTAGAACACTATAAAATACCTTAAAAAAAAGAAACAATTACTCTTTTCCCACGTTCGTCAATTTTATCAGTCTCTACCAACATCCACTGACATGCGCCAATCTCCTCACTTTCATCTTTCCTGTCTGACCTCCCTTGGTTAACTCTTGTTCTCTTCTGAGCCCCATGGTTTTAGTTTTGTGAGGCCCAGGTTGTCGTTCATTTTTCATGACGTTTCTCCCATTTCTGGCAGTACCGGGAATCAAACTGGGGCCTCTGCGGATGGTGTAAGAATGAAGTAAACTTTCAGACAAAACTATCTTCACACCGGTCTGTTTTCAGACCAACTTGGGATATCTTATTCATAAGTTAGAAATATCAGACATGAAAGTAGTGAGAATGTTTGCTGCTGATACAAATAAGAGGGTGCTTGGAAGGAGGAGATAAAGACTAAGTTAGGAATGAACTGGATTGATGAAGCTATACACATAAACTGGTTTTGGTGATGGGGTCATGAGCGGCGAATGGAGGAGGATAGGTTGCCTAAGAGAATAATGGAGTCGGTCATAGAAGTAGAGCGAGATCAAGACGACTGTGATTAGACTCTGTATCTAAAGATTTGGAGGCAAGAGGTATAGAACTAAACAAATAGAGGTGTGTGGCGGTGTTTAGCAAATTCACTGAGGCTTGCAGGCTGAAAGACATAACAGTGTATAATGAAGACGTATGTAGGTGGTGATTATGATTTTAAGACTAAGTTCAAATAGGCAACCATCCTCTATTAACACTAAACAGGGAGAAAAATTTGAAGGGGCCCAACACTTCAAGAAATAAAGGTATCAGCCAAAGAAAGACAAGGGCCAACTTTGCTTTATGATAGTGAAAACTGGCTGGACTTGGGATATCTTATGAACAAGTTAGAAATAACAGACATGAAAGACTGAGAATGATTGCTGGTACAAACAGGTGGGAACAATACCATTGGGGTTGGAAAGGAACAAGAGTTGACCAAGGGAGTTCAAATACGATAGGCAAAAGTGAGGAAGATGTATGTATTACTCACAAAACTTTTAGTGATACCTGGACTCCCTAGTGCTGAATCAGTAGACCTCGGCAATCTTCAAGATTCGTATTGGCAACCTTTGAACACAAACTATGAATCGCTGTGAGTCATCTTTACGTACTAGTACTGTTGTTGTTTACACAGCAAAGCCAAAATATAGAATTCATGCTAGGAACAAGGTTTGCATCGAGAAATGTTATATAATGTGTGTGTGACACAGTTGTTGGCTTAAGATAATAAAGGTTTAGAAAATTCTTATCGATTGATCATACTATCGATTCAATTCAGATTTCATTCCATTCAGTTGGCAGTATTACTGGAACTGGGCTGGCTCCCTCCTTACTCCTCACCCCCGTACAAAGAAGTATCACTAACAGTTTTGTGAGTAATGTGTGTGTGTGTGTGTGTGTGTGTACAATACTAATATGATTACTTAATGAATAATTATATATTTGTGTCCTATACATAATTTTCGTCTGCTGTTTCATTCTCTCAATCATCCAGATGGCCAATTTTTATTGCCTATTAAATTACATCAAGTACTCATTTGGGTGCTTACGTGGTTCCTTTCACTCTACCCAGTTTATGATTTATTCGCACTCATATATACACTGACGGGCAAATTGATGGATCACTTGAATTTTCAAAGGAAAAAGCATTTTCAATTTTTGAAGATTTGTTATATTATTTACATAGATTATTTTCATGAAAAAATTATCTAAGTAACTAAAGGCAACAATAACAGAGAGATAAAAATATAATTTCTTCATGAAAATAATATTAAAACAAATGTTTCAAAATTTAACATGCTTTTTCCTTTGAAAATTTAAGTGACCCATTCATTTTGTTAGTGCATATGTGGCAGTTTCTTTAAATAAGGTTTCTTTTTATGCAAGTCAAATCTTGAAAAAGGAATGTTTTTGGCATCCAATGATGTCAGGTTCCATAGTAAAATCTCTTGTTATTATGGATAAAATGATGGCAGCTACTAGTAAATGATAATTTGAGATGATAATGGATATACAGTAGTGTTGTCAATTTCCGTGCCATATTTCTTTATTCCTTTTATGTGGAATACCTGTCGAGCAATCTCCTATTACGTATTCAGTTTTCATTTAATGAAATATTCTGTGTATTAATCCTCATAAAAAGAGGGAATATTCTCAGAGATAGCTGCCCTTAGCTAAAGACTACCCTGAGGTACAGTCCAATAATTTATTCTAAAGATAAACGTCAATAATAATAATGATAATAATTTAGCTTGCATCCGGGAGGTAGTAGGGTCAAACCCCACTGTCGGCAGCCTTGAAGAAGGTTTTCCGTAGTTTCTCGTTTTCATACCAGGCAAATGGTGGGGCTGTACCTTAATTAAGACCACGGCCACTTTCTTCCCACCTACTAGACCTTTCCTATCCCATCGTTGCCATAAGACCTATCTGTGTCGGTGCGACGTAAAGCAAGTTGCAAAAAAAAAAAATCTTAATACTCAAGGAAGAAACTAGGTTTGCTAATCGAGACATTGCACAGAATAGCATCACAGGCAGGCCTTCAGATATCATTCGAGAAAACCAAGTGTATGCAGAATTTTCAGCAAAAGTGCAAGAAAGATAAAATTGAAATGGCATATGGGACAATTTCAAATGTACCTTTTTTTAAATTACTTTGTGATTAGACAGTTTGGCCAAAACAGAAAGGGCCTCAAAATTTCAGAGGGCATTTAGACCAACATGGGATCACTACAATAAACAAGTAATGTCACGTAAGGCTAAATTGAAACATTATTCTTCTTTTCTAGCCTATTTAATCCACTGCTGGATATAGGCCTCTTCCATATGCTTCCATCGTCTTTGGTCTTGAGCCACTTGGAACCACCGTGTTCCAGCCAACAGCTTTATGTCATCAAGCCATGTCTTCTGGGGTCTTCCAATGCCTCTCTTGTGTTCCCATTGAAACATTACAAAACTATTGTTCTACTGGAAACTCTGTATACATCAAAAATCCTAATTTTAGGAGGTCATTCTAAAATTGCAGATATTGAAAAACAATAACGTAAAATTGTTAGAAAAAATTTTCGGCCCCATACAAGAAACTGGAATTCGGATCAAAAAGTGAACTGCAGACCACTATAGTTACACAGATAGTTTCATCATACCGGTACTGTAAGGAGGAGACATTTGACACTTTTCCAAGGGAGTAACCATACTCTCAGAAGATTATTCATTGTAATAAATTCTGAAAACAGGAGACTAAATTGGCTTGGAGGAAACAAGAAGGGACCTGAATGAATTGAACATCGGGGAAGACATCATGCAAAATCATAGTCTTTCGGACCTCAGTAAATAAACGTACATTTGTAGTCAAAACTAGCAGCTGGGCTGGTACAAAGTGGTCAGAAGAACGGAAGACTCAACACAGTGAGTTCATGAAGAGATTTTGGAAGAATAGGAAGACGAAAGTCATCAAGCCAATGAACAAGTCCCAATTCGCTCTATGAATGGGCATAACAAAACAAGAAGAAGAATAATCAATAAATCCAATAGGAGCAGGACGGGGTTTATTTTACTTTTCTTCACATATACTCTTGTACAATACTCGGACAGTCTGTTTCTTTTATTGTGGATAAATTAATCTTAGAGTTTGAACAAATAATTTAAACATTTGGAACTGTCCCTCAAGCACCAACTATCGGTGCTATGGTATCCAGCTTTTCACTTTGTACTTTTCTTTCAGATATATGAAGCAAAGTTCATAGTGACTTTTCTTCTCAACTTCAACCTCTGTCTTAGGATCTCTTTCTTTCAATACTTATTAATCACCACCAACATTAATGTTATATGATAGAGGATGGTTACCTTGTTGTAAGCTGTTTGCTCTTAAAACAATAATCACCACCAGAATTAGTGTCAATAGAGGATGTTTACCTTGTTGTAAGCTGTTTGCTCTTAAAAAAATAATCACCACCAGCCTTAGTGTTAATAGAGGATGGTTACCTTGTTGTAAGCTGTTTGCTCTTAAAACAATAATCGTCACCAGCATTAGTGTTAATAGAGGATGGTTACCTTGTTGTAAGCTGTTTGCTCTTAAAACAATAATCACCACCAGCATTAGTGTTAAAAGAGGATGGTTACCTTGTTGTAAGCTGTTTGCTCTTAAAACAATAATCACCACCAGGATTAGTGTCAATAGAGGATGTTTACCTTGTTGAATAATCACCACCAGCATTAGTGTTAATAGCGGATGGTTACCTTGTTGTAAGCTGTTCACTCTTAAAACAGTCACCACCAGCATTAATGTTAATAAAGGATGGTTACCTTGTTGTAAGCTGTTTGCTCTTAAAACAATAATCACCACCAGCATTAGTGTTAAAAGAGGATGGTTACCTTGTTGTAAGCTGTTTGCTCTTAAAACAATAATCACCACCAGGATTAGTGTCAATAGAGGATGGTTACCTTGTTGTAAGCTGTTTCCTCTTAAAACAATAATCACCACCAGCATTAATGTTAATAAAGGATGGTTACCTTGTTGTAAGCTGTTTGCTCTTAAAAGAATAATCACCACCAGCATTAGTGTTAATAGCGGACGACGTTTTCTGTAGGCTATTTCCTGTTAGTGTCAACAGGATGGTTGTCCAGCAGTACCTACTCGTAAAGTAATTATCACTGCCAGCACCACCACTCAGCAATGATAAAGTCAGGTATTGATCCACTGATACTGTTCTGTTTTTTGTTTCACAAAATTGTTGGTATTATTTCGTTAATTTTTTCCTTTTTTATAGTGTGTATTCATTGAATAAGAATTTTATTTGGTCCGTATTGAACTGAGATTACAATAAAAATAAAAATATATTGTGGTTTCACCTGTTCAATACAGGAAAACTTATTAATGCAAGGTTACATTATAAGTCAATCGCAATTGGAACGGGTTTCGACTTCTAGTTAGGGTCATCTTCAGCCTGTCGTTCAAAAGATGCAAGGTAAAAATTCGCAGGCAAAAGAGTGCATAGAGAACATGTCAAAATTGTCTTTTTTTAATTTTACGTCGCACTGACACAGATAGGTCTTATGGCGACGAGGGATAAGAAAGGCCTAGAAGTGGGAAGGAAGCGGCCGTGGCCTTAATTAAGGTACAGCCCTAGCATCTGCCTGGTGTGAAAATGGGAAACCACGGAAAACCATTTTTAGGGCTACCGACAGTGGGGTTCAAACCTACTATGTCCCGGATGCAAGCCCACAGCCGTGCGCCCCTAACCACACGACCAACTCGCGGGATGTCTTTTATTTTAATTGTCTGTATTCATGGCAAGCCTTCTGTATTTTAATTGTGTGTGTATTCATAGCAAGTTTTCTGTAGGGTGAAATTAGTATGGTTGTATATGGTTTCTGTATTGAGGGTTGCTATTATCTTAAAATACATGGGACTGAGCTCGACAGCTGCAGTCGCTTAAGTGCGGCCAGTATTCGGGAGATAGTGGATTTGAACCCCACTGTCGGTAGCCCTAAAAATGGTTTTCCGTGGTTTCCCATTTTCCCACCAGGCAGATGCTAGGGCTGTACCTTAATTAAGGCCACGGCCGCTTCCTTCCCACTCCTAGCCCTTTCCTGTCCCATCGTCGCCATAAGACCTGTCTGTGTCTGTGCGACGTAAAGCAAATAGCAAAATACTTGAGAGTAGGAATCAATAGCTGCACTGTCCTCAGCACATAATGCTATCATTTGTATGCTATGCATAGAGCCCTGCGTGGATATACAACATAATATCCGCTCCGCATCCGCACTTCCTTCATCCGCATCTGCGAAATAGCTAACCGCGGATAATTTAAATATTTAACTGCAGTATATTACACCCAAGGTATTGAAACGGATAGATCTGTTAACATAATACACTGACTGACAGAGCAAATGCAACACCAAGAAGGAGTGGTCAGAACTTTATGCCAATTGCAGGGTAGACTGACGTCACTGAGGTATGCTCATGATGTGAAATGCGCCGCTGTGCTGCGCACGTAGCGAACGATAAATGGGACACGGCGTTGGCGAATGGCCCACTTCGTACCGTGATTTCTCAGCCGACAGTCGTTGTAGAACGTGTTGTCGTGTGCCACAGGACACGTGTATAGCTAAGAATGCCAGGCCGCCGTCAACGGAGGCATTTCCAGCAGACAGACGACTTTACGAGGGGTATGGTGATCGGGCTGAGAAGGGCAGGTTGGTCGCTTCGTCAAATCGCAGCCGATACCCATAGGGATGTGTCCACGGTGCAGCGCCTGTGGCGAAGCTGGTTGGCGCAGGGACATGTGGCACGTGCGAGGGGTCCAGGCGCAGCCCGAGTGACGTCAGCACGCGAGGATCGGCGCATCCGCCGCCAAGCGGTGGCAGCCCCGCACGCCACGTCAACCGCCATTCTTCAGCATGTGCAAGACACCCTGGCTGTTCCAATATCGACCAGAACAATTTCCCGTCGATTGGTTGAAGGAGGCCTGCACTCCCCTCCCGGCGTCCGCTCAGAAGACTACCATTGACTCCACAGCATAGACGTGCACGCCTGGCATGGTGCCGGGCTAGAGCGACTTGAATGAGGGAATGGCGGAACGTCGTGTTCTCCGATGAGTCACGCTTCTGTTCTGTCAGTGATAGTCACCGCAGACGAGTGTGGCGTCGGCGTGGAGAAAGGTCAAATCCGGCAGTAACTGTGGAGCGCCCTACCGCTAGACAACGCGGCATCATGGTTTGGGGCGCTATTGCGTATGATTCCACGTCACCTCTAGTGCGTATTCAAGGCACGTTAAATGCCCACCGCTATGTGCAGCATGTGCTGCGGCCGGTGGCACTCCCGTACCTTCAGGGGCTGCCCAATGCTCTGTTTCAGCAGGATAATGCCCGCCCACACACTGCTCGCATCTCCCAACAGGCTCTACGAGGTGTACAGATGCTTCCGTGGCCAGCATACTCTCCGGATCTCTCACCAATCGAACACGTGTGGGATCTCATTGGACGCCGTTTGCAAACTCTGCCCCAGCCTCGTACGGACGACCAACTGTGGCAAATGGTTGACAGAGAATGGAGAACCATCCCTCAGGACACCATCCGCACTCTTATTGACTCTGTACCTCGACGTGTTTCTGCGTGCATCGCCGCTCGCGGTGGTCCTACATCCTACTGAGTCGATGCCGTGCGCATTGTGTAACCTGCATATCGGTTTGAAATAAACATCAATTATTCGTCCGTGCCGTCTCTGTTTTTTTTCCCCAACTTTCATCCTTTTCGAACCACTCCTCCTTGGTGTTGCATTGTCACTGTCAGTCAGTGTACAATAAGCCTGGCACTAGAACCCCTACAGTCATAGGATTATGAGGGATTTTCTCTTGCGACAACTACCGACGTATTGACCTTTGTTCCTTCCTTCCTTCCATTAGTTGCGGGCAGGAGCCAGTTAAGCCTAGGTCACATTTAAGACTTTATGATCTCAAGGTTCTTTATATGTCACTATTCTCCCATACCAGTGTCAAGGGTCGCCTAACCACAAACAAAAACAATAGTATCCCTAAGTGAAAATAAATAAACGTCATTATTGAGAAATTATCAAAAAAATTATCCGTACTGCCATACAGTTTGTATCCGCCAAGACACTAACTTCGCAGATATCCACATCCGTGCAGGGTTCTAGCTATGCACACTTGGCAGACAGGCAATCTGGCAAGGAAGTTATTTCATCAGCCGTTCAATTATCAGCTCAGCTTAAGTAGGAGCATGACATAATAATTCAGTAGACTCACTAGTACTTGTTTGGTAGTTTCTTTGTTAATTTGTAGGACTGTTTCATTCCATTAAACATAACTTCTTCTGTAAATCCTTCCTATTTAGAATATCAGTTTTGGTTTTGAGAGAAATAAACGATCAGGCGAAATAAAATTAAATAAAAATATTTATAAACTAACAAACTTGTTTGTTAACTTTGTGATGTTAACAGCTCTGTTAACCAAAAGATCCTTTAATGTAATGCGCTGCAAGCTGTCAATTTTGAGACCTTAATTTATTGATCTGTTTTAGTTATCAAATTGAAATTCTCATATTTTAAAAAATTGAAATTTGAACTTCTAAAGGTACATACATATTTATAGTGAAATAACTTACTGGTAATGAAATTGGTTAGCTATTTTCCCCTTCTGGGTGCTGTTCTGAATTTATAGAGAACATATTTAAAAATATTTCAAGGCATTTGTTTCTGCAGATGATGTAGTGATATGGGGAAGTACGGAAGAAGTGTAACAGAAATTAGACACCTGGTATGACGAATTCAAGAACTTTGGTCTAAAAAATTTCCGTATGAAAATGATTTTTACAGCCATCAGCTGGCAACTAGAAGATAACCACATCCAGTATCTTCGCATTGTTAAAACAAGAGATAGTCCTCTACAGGCTTCAGAAAAGATGCTCATTTTACCACCCTGTGGTTCCCCCTGCTGGTAGGGACGGTAGAATAACATCCACGGTATTTCCTGCCCATCATAAGAGGTAACTACTGGGCGAGTTGGCCGTGCGGTTAGGGGCGCGCAGCTGTGAGCTTGCATCCGGGAGATAATGGGTTCGAACCCCACTGTCAGCAGCCCTGAAAATAGTTTTCCATGGTTTCCCATTTTCACACCATGCAAATGCTGGGGGCTGTGCTTTAATTAAGGTCACGGCCGCTACCTTTCCACTCCAAGGCCTTTCCTATCCCATTGTTGCCATAAGATCTGTCGGTGCGACGTAAAGCAAAAATGTAACAAAAAAACTTAACCTGGGAATGCCGGAGTTTTAATTTTCGATTTTTTAATTTTTACTTAATATTCCCAGCATTCACATATTAGAGAACATTTAAAAATCAGTATTTTATGCCGTTGTTTTACGTACGGCACGAGCAACTTAAAAACTTACGCCGAAATGTTAAATTAACGTAGCGACAAAGAATCTTACTAGCAAGCCTCAATAGGGCCATACATCATTCTCCATATTTGTACTACCTGAATGAAAGGAAAACAATTACGAGGCCTCAGTATTGGAAATACAACCATGTGTTGGCAAATGTCAAGACGAGGAAAAGGGCAATTAGCAAGGGATTACTCAGTAAGGGGCCGGAACGTGACCACCGAGATAATGGTGGCCACGGCCAGAAACAGTTGCAACCGAGCTCGATAGCTGCAGTCGCTTAAGTGCGGCCAGTATCCAGTAATCGGGAGATAGTGGGTTCGAGCCCCACTGTCGGCAGCCCTGAAGATGGTTTTCCGTGGTTTCCCATTTTCACACCAGGCAAATGCCGGGGCTGTACCTTAAGGCCACGGCCGCTTCCTTCCAATTCCTAGGCCTTTCCTATTCCATCGTCGCCATAAGACATACCTGTGTCGGTGCGACGTAAAAAAAGAAAAAAGAAACAGTTGCAAGCTTAAAACATCGTGTCAGATTTTACACATCGGTTCCAGGAAACAACAATGTCCTAGGGGTCCTCGGGTTGTACCGTGGTTGAGAGATGTGCTGTGTTTAAGTTGCAGCGCTGGGAAGACTGTGACAGGATTTTGAGCTGCACGTTAGTTCCCCATTTTGTGCCATATAAGTAACTTTATTTGAAGAGGGACCATTTTGTCCCTGAGATGCCGTAAGTTATGACCGTTTTCTTAAACTCGAACAGTAGCAAGACAGTCGCAGATGCGTGCCTAAGTTCGATAGGTAGACCTATGTATTTTGTCAAATGCCCGGGGACTGATTGGAACCTCAAATGGCACCATCAAAAGTGCGGGTAAATATTTTGTAATTGGCGGGCGTGATAACTCAGTTCCAATGGTTCTATCTTCTCATCAGGATAGCCCAGGCTTGAATCGCAGTCGATGCATGACACATTTTTAAAATAGGAAGTCGCGTTCTATTGATATGGATTCTACGTAAAACACTAGATCCTGTCTCTTACTTTTCTTTATACTTTTAAGCTATAATCGCGTCATTTATGGTGGTGTACTTTGAGTATCCAACCATTCTTCGGGCTTACCTTGTACCTTAAATGGTGAGTGGATGCAGTGGCGTACCCACAAAATAATTTCAGGCCAGTAGGTTGTGAAAATATTTTTTTTATTTAGAATTTGCTTTACGTCGCATTGTAGGTCTTATGATGACGATGGGTAAGGAAAGAGCTAATATTAGGAACGAAGCGGCCGTGGCCTCACTTAAGGTACAGCCCCCAGCATTTGCCTGTTGTGAATATGGAAAACCATCTTTAGGGCTGCCGACAGTGGGGTTTGAACCCACTATCTCCCGGATGCAAGCACACAGCTGTGCGCTCCCAACCGCACGGCTAACTCGCCGGTGAATATGAAAAGAAAGCCGGTCCTACCGATTGCGGTGACGGATCTTCAGTAGATATTGATGGTTTTGATTGTTACCATGTACAGTCATAGCTTCTGTACTCTTAACATAAACCGGCTGCATTATAGAAACTGTTCGTAAAATTGATAATATCGTTCTTCGCTTGTGAAGAAGTATAATCTTCATTTAATTTGTCTTCTTAAAAAAAGGAACCACTTTGGTACAACACCCCATGAAGGTGACTACCTTCGATTACGGGAGACTCAAGGCCAACTCTACTGCACCCACAAACAAGGCTATATCTTCCCCATCCCATGCCTTTCTTAGCTCTGTCAGTATGTAGGATGTCTGAAGTCAAATTCTAAAATAAGGAGACCTAAAAGTAACCAGCCGGCCCCGCAGTGTAGGGGTAGCGCGTCTGCCTCTTACCGGAGGCCCCGGGTTCGATTCTCGGCCAGGTAAGGGATTTTTACCTGGATCTGAGGACTGGTTCGAGCTACACTCAGCTCACGTGTTTATAATTGAGTAGCTCTCTGACGATGAGATGGCGGCCCCGATCTAGAAAGCCAAGAATAATGACGGAGAGGATTCGTCGCGCTGACCACACGGCACCTCGTAATCTGCAGGCCTCCGGGCTGAACAGCGGTCGCTTGGCAGGTGATGGCCCTTCGGGGCTGTTACGCCGTGGAGTTTGGTTTGGAAAGGTGAACAGAGAAGGAAGCGACACCCCTGGGGCCTATTCCACAAAAGTATGGTCTTGTACATTACAAGTTACTAGTGTGGTTCTTGTAATGTATGGAGTTGAACATTTCTGTTCCACAAAAGATTGATAGTCTCTTGTATATTACTAGTGAATTGTTTCAAGTTTTACAAGTGACAACATATCAATAAACATACTACGTCATAGCATGAATCAGCTGTTTATCTTCATATTCCTTTCGTTGAATTAGGTTATGCTTGTCTCATTAATCTTAATATCGTATTTTAAGTTTAGTTATGTAGCAAAGATTCAAAGAACTCTAATATTTCTGTGAATTTCTCAATGCTACAATGTTATTTTTCAGTTTATTTCTTTGATGATAGGAAATTACTCCGTTATTATCACCCATTCTGTTCTTCCGCGATCCTCGCATATGTTCCACGATAGTGTGACATACCCACCTTGGTCTGTCATTTGGAATCGGATGCCGCTAAAGACGACATTCGGCCGCACAACTTAATTGTAACAAAATTGCACACTCTGCATGAATTGTTAAAATGGTATCAAGGAAAGGAAGTTATTCATTTTGAAGGAAATAGAAAGAAGGAAAGATATTAATTTCGGTGCATTCAGCGAGAGTCTGAAAAAACAAGACAAAATACAGGGTTGGATGGAAATATTTGATTTGGAAAAGCTCATGGAGCTTTTGAGGGGGAATGGTTGGATTAATGATTGGAATTACTTGGAATTAATGATTCCAGGAATGTCCTTCTTGGAACATGTTTGTTCAGTATTTCCAGGTCAGGGAACAATTTGAGGAAATTTTATATCATTTATTGCAGCTACCACAGAATGTATTGACCTACAGAGCGAAGATTTTGCCATCCCATGCATATGTGCAATACCATGGTACTGACCACAATTTCCTAGCCAAAGCAGTGTTGTTAGTAGGCCTAACTGTTGTTTAGCAGGGAGAGATTTATTTCTGTTCGTAGGATGTTTCAACCTATGATAAATATCCATCAAAAGTTCTTCCACTTGTATTGTGCTTAACCTCAACCTATGATACATATCCATCAAAAGTTCTTCCACTTGTATTGTGCTTAACCTAAAACTCTCATTGTATTCAAATAGTGTTAAACTGGAAGTTTATTCTTTCCCTATACAGACGGTAGTTTTCATTTTCATTACCATCACTATCACTTCTGCTAGACCACATATTTATCAAAATGTATCTGAAATAAGTACATTTAAATAGCACTAGTACATTTATATATTATTGTCCTTTCACTGGTAGGGAATAGTTCCCAATTCACTAGTAAATTACAAGTACTAGTACTTTTGTGGAACATACCTATAAAAATGCACTGGTAATTTGTAAGTATGGAGTAGTAGAGTACAACTGTAGAAAATTCTTTTGTGGAACAGAAATTCTGGTATTTGTACTAGTTACTAGAGAATTTACTTGTGATGTACAAGACCATACTTTTGTGGAATAGGCCCCTGCAAGGCTCTTTAGCTTCCGGCATCGTGCATGTAGGACAGTTGGAAAACGTACGCCGTAATAAATGCTCCTCATCAACCTTTGTAAAAAAAATACTAACTGCATCTATTTATAACAGTAATCACAAACGCCTCCTTTTCATGTGGCTCGGTTGGTTGAGTCGCTGTCATTCTGAGTCCGAGTTCGCAGGTTCAAATCCCGGCTTGGGTCGGTGGCCCTTAAAACTGTATTGAAATGGCAATAACTCCGTGTCGTTGGTTTCTGGCACATTAATAAACATTATACATACGAATATTAGCGTTACAAAACTGTATACTACTATATTCTGTATCCCAGGCTTGCGAGGGAAACTAATTAACAATTTGCTTTACGTCGCAGCAACACAGATAGGTCTTATGGCGACGCTGGGAAAGGAAAGGCGTAGGAGTGGGAAGGAAGAGGCCGTGGCCTTAAGGTACAGCCCCAGCATTTGCTTGGTGCGAACATCGAAAAACGCGGGAAACCATTTTCAGGACTGCCGACAGTGGGGTTCGAATCCCCCGGATGAAAGCTCACAGCTGCGCGGTCCTAACCGCGAGGGAAACTGTTAGGACAAGGTAAATAAATATGAAATTCTTAACGTTAAAAGGTAAACCCTACCTGGCATATGTTGTGACATGTATTTTTATTTACCAACTAACAAAATATCTATACCCATGCACTTTTCATTCTATATTTATTTATTTATTTATTTATTTATTTATTTATTTATTTATTTATTTAGAAGTGCCTTCTGTACAGTGGCGAAATTAGGGCTCCAGGCCCTCTCGTACACTTAACCACATATTAATCAGAATCTATATATATAAAATAAGAGTTTTGTCTGTACATTGCTCAGAATTTGAAAATAATGGTATTTCTGTATCGGTCATGTCCATAGTAACAAGAAAATGCACTTTTTACTTTTCCGTAATGTCTGTCTGTCTGTCTGTATGTATGTATGTACACGCATCACGAGAAAACGGTTGAAGAGAATTTAATGAAAATCGGTATGTGAAGTCGGGGGATGAGCCTCTACAATCTAGGCTATAAATAATTTTACTCACGCTGAATAAAATGGTAGTTTAGGGGAAGGCCTAAAATTGAATTCTCAACTATTTATGTTATTAGTGGTCTAATGAAAATCGGTATGTGAAGTCGGGGGATGAGCCGCTACAATCTAGGCTATAAATCATTTTACTCACGCTGAGTGAAATGGTAGTTTAGGGGAAGGCCTAAAATTGAAATCTCAACTATTTGTTATTAGCGGTCGTATTTTAAAGAAAATGGGTATGCAAAGTTGGGGAATAAATTGCTACAATCTAGGCTGTCAATAATTGTATTCACGCTGAGAAAAATGGTAGTTTAGGGGAAGGCCTAAAATTTAATTGTCAAATATTTATATTAGTAGTCCTATCTTGATGACAATCGGTATGCAAAGTCAGGAAATAAGTCGCTATAGTCTAGGCTGTAAATTATTTTATTCACGCTGAGTGAAATGGTAGTTTAGGGGAAGGCCTAAAATGTAATTCTCAAATATTTCTTATTAGAAGTGTAGTCACCGGGCGAGTTGGCCGTGCGCGTAGAGGCGCGCGGCTGTGAGCTTGCATCCGGGAGATAGTAAGTTCGAATCCCACTATCGGCAGCCCTGAAAATGGTTTTCCGTGGTTTCCCATTTTCACACCAGGCAAATGCTGGGGCTGTACCTTAATGAAGGCCACGGCCGCTTCCTTCCAACTCCTAGGCCTTTCCTATCCCATCGTCGCCATAAGACCTATCTGTGTCGGTGCGACGTAAAGCCCCTAGCAAAAAAAAAAAAATAAGTGTAGTCGATGAATGCTAGATAACTAAGGTTGTATAGTATTAAATTTCCTATTATTCATGTCTTATACATTGTTACCGTACTGGCTATGATCACCAAGATATTCATGAATTTCAATTTTTGTTACTAAGTCCATATCAGCGCCGAGTAACGAGAAAATGGGTAAACAGTATTTAATGAAAATCGGTATGTAAAGTCGGAGAATAACTACAGTTTACGGTATAAAATATTTTACAAATCACAAGAGTCGAAAGAAAACTAAATGTGTAGGCCTACAATATAGAAAGCTCATAACACTGATCAACAATAACATTACATTGACCATTGTTTGTCGTGATGCGCTTTGTGTCTTCTGTTGCCCCTCATCTCCGGTAGATAGGATTACTGCTGCGTACAGAGTATTTTTTATTTGATTTCCGTCGCACCGACATAGATAGGTTTTATGGCGACGATGGGATAGGAAAGGACTAGGAGTGACTTAGGCCTTAATTAAGGTACAGGCCCAACATTTGACTGGTGTGAAAGTGGGAAACCACGGAATACCATCTTCAGCGCTGCCGACAATGGGGTTCGAATCCACTATCTCTCGGATGCAAGCTCACAGCTGCGCACCGCTAACCACACGGTCAACTCGCCCAGTCGGACAGAGTGTAACAGCCTGCCTGAATATTGATGGGAAGTAGCTGGCGAGTTAGATAACTTTCTTCTTTAGCATGCCATTCCCTTGGTTTATAAATTTTCTGATACTACTGGTACGTAACACACTGGATCATCATAGCATGCGGGCTATTCAATCCCTACTCTGAGGTACTGATTGGAATGAACAGTGTGCATATTTAGCGGAATAATGACAGATGAGTGTTCATGGCAATCTGCGGCCTGGTCATCCCAGCTCTGGAACTTTGGACGATTAGATTGGCACCGCAATGTTCGTTAAAAGTGATAAAACGTGCGGCTTTCCATTTGATCGAGTATTTTATATGATAGCATTGCTTTTAATCGCTACATTCATACTTACGTTTTTGTAATGACCTATGTTGATTTCAGTTAGGAAAACCACAAAGTCAGTCTTTCTGAGAATCCCGTAGCGAAGCACGGGTACATCAGCTAGTCTTAAATAAAATACTGAGATACTTAAAATAGTTAAAACTACATAAATCAATAGAATTGGAAATAAATTAATATTTAAAACTCTTAAAAATGACTAATCCTCAGGCATGCACACATTCATACTTCAAACCATTCAGTCAGCTGTCCTCAGCAGGTAGTCTCGGCAGGTGACCTTAAATCGTGATAATATAAAAAAAAAACGCTAGTTTCTCTGACCTGAGCTGGCAGGGGATTCCATAATCTGGCGACAGTCACCGCGAATGATCTATTAATTTTATTTGTGCGGTGCAATGGAATAGAATGAATGAATCTAGAACGTGTATTTAAGTTGTGAAATGATGATAAAAAGATATTTAGAAGAAATATAGGCCTACAGTGTCTGACTTTCAGCTACCACTCTAAACGCCGACGTTTATCAGACATCAGCCATGAGACAGTCTGATAGTATCCGATACAGTGCCCGACTCGTTGACTGAATGATCAGCGTACTGGCCTTCGGTTCAGAGGGTCCCGGGTTCGATTCCCGGCCGGCTCGGGGGCTGGGTGTGTGTGGCGTATTAAACATTAGAAATCATCCTAGGTAGGCCTAATAGGCCGTCTACTAGAAAAAGACCTCCCCGGAGGCCATACGCCATTATTATTACCCGATATAGTAAATAAATCGCAGGTAGGAATTCAGTGCTCGTTGAAGAATAGGGAGAATGAGTATTCTCTGCCGTTTAAGAGGGTGAAGCACTCCAAAAATCTTTTTACGTATTTTTTTCGTGTAATCAGACCAATGAACTGTTTCATTCATCATTACGCCGAGATTTTTAACCGTTTTACTGTAGGGAATAATGTTACCATTCAGTAGGATAGGCGGAATTGCGACATTGTTTGAGCAGCTCAGTAATGTTCGTGATCTAATTATGATTGCCTGATATTTTGTGCAGTTTAGTATAAGAGAGTTTCTTTGTGCATATATATTGAGTGTCGGAGGTCATTGTTGAAGATCGTCAGCATAGAGGTGGTCTGCTGGTGTGTGTTATTTCCTGTCGCAGATGGTATGCCATTGATATAAATACAGAAAATTAGGGGCCCTGGAATACTGCCCTGTGGGGTAACACTAAGTTTCATTTTCCATTTAGAGGCTATGTCGTTTACTGTCACACGGTGTTGACGGTTACTCAAATTAGAACTAAAAACCTTAAGCGCAGCCAGGTCGAAATTTAGCAGTTTCATTTTCTTTTATCGTAGTCGGAATTACTATAGTGTCAAAGGCGCTACTGAAGTCAAGAAGGATAAGTATAGTGAGCAGCCGTTTGTCCATAGCGTTTCTAATGTCTTCAGTAACCTTCAAAAGTGCTGTCGCGGTACTGTGACCCTTCTTAAATCCAGATTGCAAAGGGTCCAAAAGAGCATTTTTATTTAGGTATTCCAGAACTTGTATACTAAACGTTCAAAGGCTTTAGAAAGCGCAGGAAGTATTAGACATAGGACGATAGTCAGGTGGGTCTAAACTCTTAGGTACCGGGATAATATTGGCTGTTTTCCAGACAGTAGGGAAATTTCGGTTTACAAGATATTAGAATCATTTCGTATTGACGGTTTTCACTTTACAATGGCGAAAAATGAAAGTATCCTCCTATTCAATACATCATATATTCCGTCATTAGACGGAGTAAACAAGTTCAGACATGTTTCGGCTCGTTTGAGCCATCTTCAGTGAAAAAATTAGGGGGGTTGGAATAATTTACATAATATGAGTTGAAAAAATACTAAAAAACATAATGAAAGCGTAAATGAAAAAACAAACAAAAGGGAGCCTAGACGGAAACAAAATAGCACAAATATACAATATTTACATCAATATGCAGAGCAAAAAACAACTTATTGCAACAAAATTCAGTGAAACAGGAGTTAATTTGAAATAATAATAATAATAATAATAATAATAATTAATAATAGGCTCCCTTTTGTTTGTTTTTTCATTTACGCTTTCATTATGTTTTTTAGTATTTTTTCAACTCATATTATGTAAATTATTCCAACCCCCCTAATTTTTTCACTGAAGATGGCTCAAACGAGCCGAAACATGTCTGAACTTGTTTACTCCGTCTAATGACGGAATATATGATGTATTGAATAGGAGGATACTTTCATTTTTCGCCATTGTAAAGTGAAATTTCGGTTTAGTAAACAGTATGTGCGTCAGTAGTATAGGGAGGACAGCACCCATGATGTTATGTATAAAAGTAATAAGAATATCATCATCTACACCTGTAGCCTTTGATTTAATGGAATACAAAGCCGTTTTAACCTTATTTTCTGTGACATTGTGAAATTTGAATGGTGGATTGGCTGGAGGGGAGGGCGGTGAGTCGGTGCAGTTAATTGGGTTAAGCTGATTATGTATTCTACTAAAGTAAGCGTTCAGTTCGTCAAGTGGAATGTCAGGAGTTGTCTGTCTCTGTTGATGTTTTCCTATTCCCAGAGCTCTAAGTTGGTCCCATGCGCGATTAGAATTTAAGTTGTTAGCTAAATTCCGGAAATATAATGTATTACATTATTTATTTCTGATTAACTGCTTTGTGCGATTTCTTAAGATGCGGTAAGATTCGAAGTCTGTGTCATCTAGGGTTTGTTTATAATGTCAAAATAACGAGTCACGGTGGGCCATCATTCTCTTGGCTTCATCATCTAGCCATGGACAAGAAGGGCGAGAAACCTGTATTCGACGTGTGTGTGTCTATGTGTATTTCTTTGCCGCATTATTTGTATAAAATATCACCTCTTTATTGCTTATCACATGACCATTATAATAATAATATTACCGTATTTATTCTGAACCAGAATATTGCATCTTTACTCAAACCGTTTATTCGTACATTCATTTCACCTGTACTCGGAATATATGAAATGCTGCAGTTATGTTGGGATGGGAGTAACAGTGGTAGCCGGGGGCGGGGGGGGGGGGGGGGGGAAGGGTGTCGTCCAAGGAGTCCAGACACCTCAGGAGTTTTAACGAATGTAGTTTTATTAAGCATTTTATATATAACGTATATTAATATTAACTTCCGGAGTTCTACTCATTGGCTGAATGATCAGTGTTGAGGCCTTCGGTTCAGAGGGTCCCGGGTTCGATTCCAAGCCGGGTCGGGGATTTTAATCGCGTCTGATTAATTCTTCTGGCTCGGGGACTGGGCGTTTGTCCCAACACTTTCCTCTTCATGTTCAGACAACACACTACACTACCAACCACCAAAGAAACACCAAAAACAGTGATTACATCCCTCCATCTAGGGTTGGCGTCGGGAAGGACATTCGGCCGTAAAACAGGGCCAAATCCACATGTGCGGCACAGTTCGCACTCGCGACCCCACAATGTGGGAGAAGCGGGGGGAAAGATTACTTTTACCTTCCGGAATCCCCACAAATCCACCGCTCTTAAATGGATCCAAGGACACTCATTTCCTTTTTAGGTATTCTTCACCACCTAAACTCTGGAAGTTTGGATACCTATCAAAATAAAATTCTGGATGAATGCCCTCCCCCCCCCCCCCCTTCAAACTGAAATCCTGGCTACGCTACTGCTTCAGCTAGTGCTCGGAGTTCACCTCTCGTAAGGTTATCCGCGAGACCCCTTTTACCTTCGTCAGATTAAAACTTTTTATTTCAATAAATAGTAATTTACATGTCAAGCATGCTTACTGAGAATATACAGAGTGTACCAAAACTCGATGGCAAAAATTTAGGAATAGATTAGATGATGTACCCGTGCTTCGCTACGGGATTCTACATTGTATACAGAATTCTAGGTTGGGTAGTGTACATGTTGTGAGAAAGATTATCTTAAATTGTATAGCTCTTAACGTTACCCTAGAAACGCGACGGGAGGTCACCAAACATCTTTTCTCAAATGAAGACTGAGGGAATTTTCGCTGTAATGGTAGACCCAATTTCATACCATCAGTTACAATCAGGTTGGGATATTTTCATTATAATGCCTCTTTACATCCTCAGAAAAACAGTCTTAGTGGTTTTCCGAACTGACGTCAATAGGAATGGCGTGATTAAAAGCAATGCTTTCATATTATGAAATACTCGTTCAAATGAAACACCACACATTTTCTCACTTTTAACGAACAGGACTACACTGTCTATCTAACAGTCCAGAGTTCCAGACCTGGAATGACCAAACCGCAGACAGCCGTGATCCGCAAACACTCTTCAGCTTTCTTTGGTGGAGAGAGGGTCGAATAGTGGAGACACCCAGGGCAAAAACTATGTACAATTAATATTCTGTTTCCTAGGAGTACCCGATGAGTCGGAAAATATCAATTTACTACACTGGCGGCGGAAATATCTATCTGACTTGAAGGCAAATTTTTCCTCCAAGGCAGAAGAGGAACCCCCTCTTCACTGCTAGTTTGGAATACATTGAATGTAGAATTTAATAAAAGTGAAGAGAAAGAAGCTTTTCTTAAGAAACGGCTCTTTTCAGAGTTGAATTTTGAGTTATTTAGTGAATATTGTGGTGCTATAATTTGGAAAAGGTCTAAATTGTTATTCTAGACCAGGCCATACTACTACTACTACTACTACTACTACTACTACTACTACTACTACTACCACTAAGTGAGGCTCCGCCTTAAGTATGCACACTGCTCAGGGCCTACCTTTATTATTTGAAGTGTCGGATCCCTTCCATTTTTCCCTCTGGTTAATGTTAATAGAGGATGGTTACCCAGTTGTACTTCGTCTTCAAACAATAATCACCACCACCACAACCTCCTCTGGGTGGGGATGACAGAATATACCCATAGGAACCCCTGCCTGTCGTAAGAGAAGACTAAAAGGGGCCTCAGGGGCTCTTTAACTTCGGAGTGTGGGTTGGCGGCCATATTTCTCCTAGCTGAGTGTAGCAGTGCTTTCAGTTGTCTCAAGCTCCTCTTTCCTATCCGACCTCCTTTGCTCAACTGTGTCCTTTTCCGACCCAGACAGTATTAGATTTTAAAGACCGAGGGAGTCTATGAAAGACTTCCACGTCCTTCTTGACCCTTCCCTTTCTTTTGTCAATGCCTTCGTTTTTCAAAGTGTCAGACCCCTTCAGTTTTCCCTTGGAATATTGTTGATAGAGGATGGTTACCCAGTTGTACTTCCTCTTGAAACAATCACCACCACCACCACCACCACCACCACCACCACCACCACCACAGGGACAACCAGATTGATATAAGAGCCAAAAGAACCCTTCATGAGGCCTACTTCTGAACAGAGCATTTGAATTTGTTTCACTATAAACAGTAGAGATAAGAGCAGATTTCAAATGGCGAGAGTGAAGTTCCTGAGTTTAGAGCTTCAGAAAAATAGAGAGAGAAGGTGGGAAGTAGAAAGAACCAAGTACATCAAGGTTAAAATTGTTTAGACATGTAAGGTGAAGCAAGAGAATGGCTTAAGAAAGATCCAGAAAGCAAGATACTGACCAAGAAAGAAATGAATGTGTCTAAATAAAAGAGGACCTGGAAGGAATAGGTTGACAGAAGTGGAGTGTGTTCTTTCACCACATTTGAGATAGATTAATAATGATGAAAGATACATTCCATCCAGTTTGATTTGCCAGACTACTTCACAGCTCATGGAATTTATTGTAAGGGGCAGGAGAGAGCGAGTTCTGAGCTCCTAAAGGTTAAAATGATTAGCTGAAGGAGGGTTCTCCCCAAGCGAGAACCACCATAGTGTCCTCCAGTCCCTTCTCACAGTATTTTCTTTAGATCTGTTGCCTTTTTCTTCCATCCAGTTTATAGTGTGTGCTGCTTATTCCTTATGCTCTGAGGCAGGCTATTCCAAGCAGGCTGTCCCCGGAAAGAGAGGTAGCGAGTGAGTGTGAAGAGGAGGATTGAGGTACATTTTATGAGACATAGAAACAAAAATAAACTTTGAAGAAAATAAAACTGTCCTTTTTTTTTTTCCTGCATGTAGGACATTTCTTTGTTGGAAAAAATTGTTTGTGCAGAATGAATGCGTAGGTCAATTCGCTGGATCACAGTGGGGAAAGAAAACTACAAACTACCTGCACAACAGATATGGCTGTTTGTTACTCCATTGCTGAATATGCATGTCCAGTTTGATATTCATCGTTACATGTCAAACAGGCCTTCAATGAGATCTGTTGGTTAATGACAGGATCAGACCTGCCAACTCCCCCGATTTAAGCGTGAGACTCCCTCTTTTTGGTCCTTCCTCCCTCTCTTCTGATCACAGAGACTTATCTCCCGATTGTGAGAACAGATGCAATCGGCTGGTGGTGTTCTTAAATATGTCAGAATCTCTAATGTAATGATTTTTATTTTATCATTTCATCATAGCACTGCCAACTGTGAGACTATGTTTTAGCATTTTTACAAGGACAAAATCCCAATTCAGATCAAAGCTTCCCAAAAGACAATTCTGAAAAAAAAAAAAAAATCCTGTCATTAGTATTAATAGAGGATGGTTGACCGGGCGAGTTGGCCGTGTGGTTAGGCGCATGCGGCTGTGAGCTTGCATCCGGGAGATAGTGGGTTCGAATCCCACTGTTGGCAGCCCTGAAGATGGTTTTCCGTGTTTCCCCATTTTCACACCAGGCAAATGCTGGGGCTGTACCTTAATTAAGGCCACAGCCGCTTCCTTCCAACTCCTAGGCCTTTCCTATTCCATCGTTGCCATAAGACCTATCTGTGTTGGTGTGACGTAAAGCCACTAGCAAAAAAAAAAAAAGATAGTTGTCAGTAGTAGTTCATCTTAAAACAAAAATCTGTCAATTTTCTAAACCTTGGCATCTGGGATGGCAGGCTGTAGTTTACAGGATGTAAGTAGTTTGTGATCATCTCCTTCTCCTATCAAGATACACTGTTCAGTTAACACCAAGGTCAGATTTGTTGTCATAAATGTATCAATGAGTCGGTAATTAACAGACATGCTTTGGTCACATTTATCTTCAAAATATGTTTAAGAATGGATGAACATAACAAAGCTTTGATAGCATAGATCAACAGGCTTATGGTGTCCGACAGGCTAGAGTCGTTAAGAGAATTTCATTGGTCCGTATTGAACTGTAGTTACATAGAAAATTAAAAGTTTTAGTTTAACAGTTCCACCTTTTCAATACAAAATTCTTGCAATGCGGTTTACATTACGAATGAAACATTTATCTGGTACTAGTTTCGACCTAAGATCAAGGTCATCATAATCATCATTCTCTCTGATCTGCCCTACCCCATTTTCCCCCTCCCTTCCTGAATTTTCTTACTCATGCTTCCCTTCATATTATTTATGCAATACGTCCAACACACCACAGTGCAAGGTGAGTCGCTTATTATATTTTCATTAGATTTTTTATTATTTTTTTGGTATTCGATCGGCCCCTTTTTGAACAGCCCTTGTATAATTTGATTATTATTATTATTATTATTATTATTATTATTATTATTATTATTATTATTATTATTATTATTATTATTATTATTATTTATCGGTCCACTTGTTTCTGGATTGAACTGCGAATCTTCACCACCTACTTCGTAGAAATAATTTGAGCTTCATGCGCAACTTTCGCCTTCAGTTTTTAAGGACATCAAACTAGAAGCTCTTTGAACGGCATCAATGTAACATCTTTCTACATTATTCACTGCATGTGCATAACTTAATTTTTAAATGCCACTGCTACCATATAAAGACTAATAGCTATCAGAACTTTGTATCGTTTGATACGCAAGTTTTAAGAATCTTCAGAATCCAGATTAATTAACTTCAGTCATCCTTCAATGCCAGTTAAGTGCCTTATTTTAATGAATTTTATGCATAATTTAAAACTTTTATCACCATTGTGACTGTTTTTCATCTTCAACTTCTAACTTTTAGCATCAAACCACAATAGTTTAACAGGATATGTACTTTGTTTATAGACCTTTTGATATGTTGTGCAATTTGTGTTATTGGTTATGATGACCTTGACCTTAGGTCGAAACTAGTACCAAATAAATGTTTCATTTGTAATGTAAACCGCATTGCAAAAATTTTGTGTTGAAAAGATGGAACTGTTAAACTGTCCCATGGGTTTGATTGATGGACCCGCCAATGACATTCTGTCCTTTCCCATCATTTACATAATTATTGTATATTACCATTGCACAATTACAACCCATTTATCATATTTTTATATTGCCATCCCACTACACATGCAGGTATGCCCCTTCCTCTGGTTAAGTGTAATCAAATTACTGTCATGTCAACAACAATTCAAATCATTATACTCATTTTATGATCTGATCAAATAATGTCTCATTCAGTATTCTTCTGTAACACCACATTGTACAGGCTTTGTTTTGTTGAAATTATTTCCCTGTTTCGTTTCAATATTTTGTCTGTGGGTGGGAACACAGATACATCCGTGATATCCCAAAGAGACTTTCAGCTTGGAATGATGGTTTGTCGACTACTTTGACTTAGTTGTGTAAGGCTCCTTACTTTCATCTTTTCTGTCCAACCGTCCTGGGTCGACTCTCCTCCTCCAACCCCAACAGTATTGGATTTGGGAGGTCTAGGGCAGTGGTATTCAAACGCTTTTGTTGGCTTACCCCCAAAATCCAATTGTTTTACCTTCATACCCCTGAAGTACAAGTATATTGCAGTTATATTAGAAATAAAAAATGATTGTTGGTGGGTGCCAAATAATATTGACTATAATCGTCATGTTTTGCAGCTCATCCTGCATGCTAGGAGTCCCTGCACGCACTGAGATATGAAAGAGTTGTAGCCGGGGATTTAAGGTTGCATGCCCTTCTGACACCACCACAGCAACACTGGGAATCGAATCACGGTTGCTACAGGCAAGCAGCTAAGCCGCTACACCACCCTGTTCCCCAGCAATAACAATAACGTATGGTATATCGTCGCTGGGCAAAGGAAACCTTGTAATTCCTTTGGAGTAAAGTTTACAAAAGAAACCGAAAACCGAGATTGGCAATGGCATTTCCATTGCTTAACAATAGCCCAGTTATTAGAATATTGGAGTCTTCTCTTCTCAGCCAACATGGCAAGTCTTCACAAGACAGATGGAGAAATGTAGTTTTCTCATGAGTGAAATTAAGAGGTTTTCACTGTCTAGCAATGATACATATACAAGTATAATTATTAATGCAATAATTACTATTGTACTATACACACTGCTACTGAAAAATGAAGTGAATGACTGAATTTTGAAACAAAAAATGAAAGAAGGGCAATGCAGCCTAAGTAAGGATTTTTACATACCTAGTCAATGGGAGGTACAAACTGACACATATTTCAGATTGAACAGTTTGTTAGCAGTAGACAAAAACACTAAATCAATTTTTTTTTTCTTTCTGAAAATGAGCTGGCTCAACTTCTTCTAAACTGCTCACTGAAAACAGAAGCTATGATGAATTTGTGTACCCCTTGAGATGACCCCGTGTACTAGGCTTCGAATACCACTGCTCTAGGGAGTCCTTAATTTTACCCCTAGGCATCTAGGCGTCTCTGTAAACCGTAAAATTAGTTAGCGGAACGTAAAAACAATAACATCATTATTAGAAAATGTCTTCCAGTTAATCTGAAAATACACTAGAGTCCTGTTAATCCAAACCCCATTTATCCAAAAGTCTGGTTAATCCGAACTGAAATATTCTATTTTTAAAAAATTCTCCTTATTGAAATGAAAGAACATAATATTATTATAGATGAAGATTTACTTGCATTTTATTAGTCATATTTTACTAGAATAACTTAATGTAAACATAATTACACATTATAAACCATCAGTCACTGGTCGTTTAGTCTGTTAGTTTCTTTTGCCGTAGTGATTGGAATACTCGAAGATGCGGTGTTAAACCAGCGTCTCATAAACATCACATCAGTGAGTCACGTGTTCACGTTCTGCAGCGCTACCACTGAGAGAGCGGCAGAGCTATTAAATAAACATCACAAGCAGCTCTTCGCATCCCGGGCACACTGCAAAAGTGTAACCCGTTACCATATTTTAGCAGTTTTAGGAGACAAGTTTTAACCTAGTTTTAGTCTTTTTCTCCTCTACGGGTTCTTAACTACCCTACTGCAATTTTATACAGTATTTTATTAATGTAACTGCTAAAGAATGGGCATTTCAAATTACAGTATATACTGTACTGTATTGTAGAAATTATTTTTCTCAGGTGGTTGAGGTGCTTTTCTTCTGACCCCAACTTGGCAGGTTCAATCCTGGCTGTCCGGTAGTATTTGAAGGTGCTCAAATTCGTCAGCCTCGTGTAAGTAGATTTACTGGCACGTAAAAGAGCTCCTGCGGGAGAAAATCCCGGCACCTAGGCGTCTCTGCAAACCGTAAAATTAGTTAGCGGAATGTAAAAACATTAACATCATTATTAGAAAATGTTTTCCGGTTAATCTGAAAATTTCATAATCCAAACAGACTCCGGTCCCAATTAGTTCGGATTAAGAAGACTCTACTGTACATCCATGTTATTCGCTGCTTTTCATAAGAGGTGACTAAAAGAGGACCCACGCTTGTTGCTCAGTTGTACTTCCTCTTAGTCTGCCTCCATAGCGTAGTATTAGCTGCTGTCCACGGAGGTCTGCGTTTGAATCCTGGTATAGTCAGAGATCTAAGAATGACAGGACGGCTGGTGTGTAGTTATAACAGGACGTGCAGCTTGCCTCCATAGGGGGTGTGTGTATAGGACATGAGTGATACCAACCAGTTAGTTATTCATTTTGATGTCATTTGTGACCCTTCCCTGTTTATTAGTATTAATTAATAGAGAATGGTTGCCCAGTAGTATTAACCTGTCATTGCTATACTTGATTTGATACTGTTTGTTCCTTTCCATTACGTATAAGGCTTGATTGATTGTCTAAGTTACTTTTTTCTATGTTACAGGTTTATTTTCCTGATGTTGAGAGAGTGGAATGGGTCAACAGGGTAAGTTGAATTACATGTCTGATAGTGTGCTGGTTGTTCCTCTGTATTCCTGTTCTTCCAACCTTGTAATGTTGTAGGCTGTCTAAAAATAAATCCCCTGAGCCTCTGCAGCCCTCAAGCATGTCTCTCATCTCCACTTTCACGTAATGCAGAACTGTGTATTCCTCAGGATTTCTCATAATAACAAGTATGGGTTAGAGTGATTGCCTTGTGCTAAACCGAGCCTGTATTCTGGAGATAGTGGGTTCGAACCCCACTGTCGGCAGTCTGAAGGATGGTTTTCCATTGTTTCCCATTGTCGCCATAAGATCTATCTGTGTCAGTGTGACTTAAAGCAAATTGAGATAAATAAATGAATAAAATTGTCCTAAACCTCGTCTAGAAAGCCAACAATAATTTATTGTTGAGAGAATTCATTGTACAGACGATGCATCACCTTGTGGTGGGCTGAGCAGCGTTCGCTTGGTAGGTGTAGGTCCATGAGGGCCCTAACAGCATAGTGTTTCGTTCTTTTTCTTTTGCCAATTGTGCAATGTATTATTTTAATAGAAAGTGCTCCTCACTTGGGCATAACAATATAAATAAATTGTATGACTTATTACAGTTTGCCGGCATCATTTTTGTTGGCCATGTTTTATATAATTTCGTCAGATGATCAACAGATTTCTTCAGATCTGAAAATTGACACTGATTACAGAGGGAGCTGTTCATTACTTGTGACAGAACAAGAAACTAGGTCCTCGGTAGCTCAGATGGTAGAGCGCTGGCCTTCTGAGCTCAAGCTGGTGGGTTCAGTTCCAGCTCACTCTGCTGCTCAAATATGTCAGCTTTGTGTTGGTAGATTACCTGGCAAGTTTCTGTTCACAATATTGCTTTTTTCAATACCAACTTTTGCAACTGTTTCACTTTAGGACCGGGATGCCAGATTATTGTTTGTATGAACTTGTTGGAACAGTTATTGCTGTATTAACTCCTTTCAATGGGAAATTGTGGAACCTGAAAATTTATTGCTTTTTAGGACCAAATTTCTGGTATGCATCAAGTATTTGAAACGTGCTACGAGAGGAATAGACACTTACAAGCATGTTTTGTAGATGTAGAGAAGGCGTATGACAGACTACCGAGGGAAAAGATGCTAGCCATACTGAGGGATTATAGAATTAGTGGTAGATTATTGCTGGCAATCAGACATTTACGGGCCACAGTGGGAAGTGCAGGAAAATTGACTTCTTCGCTTAAAGTAATTACAGGGGTTAGACAAGGTTGTAATTTTTCATCTTTGTTTAGACTCATTTTGGATTAGGCCTACTTACTAAAAGGTATAAAGTGTCAGGGAGAGATTCAGTTAGGTGGAAATGTAGTAAGCAGTTTGGCCTTATAACATTGGGCTGGGAATACAAAACTGGAATAGATGGATCAGTTCAAGTATTTAGGATGTGTGTTCTCTCATGATGGTAGTGTAGTAATTGAGACTAAATTAAGGTGCTGCAGAGCTGCTGCAGTGAGCTCGCAGTTGCAAAACTATCTTTACACCAGTCTGCTTTCATGCCAACTTTGCTGTACTGGGTCACTCAAGATATCTTATTCATAAGTTGGAAGTAAACAGACATGAACAGAGTGAGAATGATGTGAACAATGGCAGGAGGGTACTTGGAATGAGGAGATAACGGCCAAGTTAGGAGTAAACTCTGTGGATGAACCTGGTGATGGTGAAGCGTATGGACCTAAAAGAAACCACAGTGCTAGTTACGAGTAATGAAGATGTTTGGTAAACATATCTAATACCTAGTGGACATCAAGTGGACCTACTCAATGGACCTTTGTGATTATGAAGTATGTACTTAAACAGCCATTAAGTTATTTATTACCTCTCCTAAGATCTTATCTACAGTGCAAGTGCTATCTTCACTTGCATAACAACAGTTCTGTTAATTTTTTCTGAGATAAAGCATCTGGTATTATTTACAGAATTACTTACTTCATGTGTACTTGCATAACAACAGTTCTGTTAATTTTTTCTGAGATAAAGAGTCTTGGTATTATTTACAGAATTACTTACTTCATGTCTATCTTCTCAGCTTGGGAGTGTGGGGCTCCTTGCTGAGTATGGCAATGCTTCTACTTGTGCCAGCTTTCATTTTTCCTGTCTGACCTCTCTTGGTCAACTCGTGTTCATTTTTTAGCAAGGTCTGAGAATTCTGTTTTCTCATCTGATTGGTGTTAATAGAGGATGGTTGCGATCTTGTACTTATCAGTTGTTACTTATACTGAGTGATGATGGATGATGATGAGCATGCACGGAATATTCTAAGCTATAAATTTCATTTTTGTTCCGTATTAAAGTGCAGTTATAAGAAATTTTCAATACAATATATGGACTAAATAATATTACATAAGTCTTGGGACTAAGTGGCTGAAACTAGACAATTTATTTCTGAATATTCTATTCATAGATTTAAATAAGGTATTGTACTTTGATCTGTTGGAGTTTCCTTGGTTTATTTTTAACCCCCCCCCCGCCCTCCCTCCTTTTGTGCCCATTTTAGGAGTCATATTCTATTTTAAACAGGGCTGGAGATATAAAATATCTAGGAGCAAGGCATAATCATCATCGTTAACCATCTCCAGTTGCCCAGGTGTGGTGTATGAGCCTCTCCATCTTTGCCTGTCCATGAACCACTGTTCTCGCATAATCTTCTCCCAATCTTGTCCTCTCTCCTTGACATCTTTGTTCACCAGATCGGTCCATTTTGCTCTGGGTGTGCCCACTGGTCTTTTTCCTTTTACTTCTCTTTCGTATTCTCTTCTTTCAGTCCTGCTTGCTCTCATTTCGGTTCTCCTTTCTGGATCCTCTGTAGTAGGGAGTCTCCTATTCCCACCTCCTCTCAGATCTTGTCATTCCTGGCCTTCTGTATCATGGTGCGTAGGAACTTCATTTCTGATGTTTGGCATAAAAATAAAATTCACTGTTTACCTCTGTAGTATTAACCAGTTTGATCTTATAATACCTACAGCCATCACCACTCCTTCCTCCTTCTTATGCACTCCCCACATGTCTCCCTCGAAATACCAGCACTTAGCTGATTTTAACAGTTCAAAATCTTCTACGCTTGGACCATTCAGATTGATAATATGGTAATTGTATGCTTGATATTGTCTTGTTTGCAGTGAAGATATGAGCTTATTTTTTAAATTAATTCATACCACTAAACCCTCTTTCACATGAAGCTATTGATGTTGACAGTACATGGCCATGAGCAATGGCCATGAGTTTCCTGATAAAAAGAAAATCATTCATTCATTCATTCATTCATGCATTTTAGGCACCAACACTTTTTTTTTCCTCATCCAGCCTGGCTTTTAAGTATTTTTTCTATTTTATTTGGCTTTTAATTTGTGCCTTGGTCTTTTACTTTGTTTGTGTGTTAAAATGAGGCCCAGAAACAAGAAACGTAGGTATTATCTTCTTAGTCAGGTAGAAGCATTTTTTACACTTGATAGTGATGAAACTAATCTGGGTGGTGACATAGTTGTTTACCAGAATGTCGCAAGCCCTCTTTAAGTGATGTGAACGTCTCTTATCTCCTTTCTCTGACTCATTTCCGCTGACATTTACTGTTATCTGAGCTTTTATGACTAAACTTTATGGCTTCTGCCTCCAGGAAGTTCACTCTGTAGTATACTTGCAGAGCTCCAGCTATTTACCTGAGGAAGCATTCTGCATCACTCAGTTTCTTCTATTGGTTGATGGGTTAGTTTTTTTAATACAGTTGCTGTGGTCCCTAGCAGAGATAAGATAGAACACCCAGGGTTGACAGATAATAATCATCATCATCATCATCATTTTCCAGCTCCAGTTTCCCAGGTGTGGTGTAAAAGCACTCTCCACTTCTTCCTGTCAAAATATACTTTCTATTGCTCTGTCTTCCTGCTTGACATTCCTTGTGCTGACCTCCGATTTCACTTATCTATCCATCGATTCCTTGGTCTTCCAACTGGCCTCTCCCCTTTCACTGCTGTATCAAAGTAATTCCTTGCTATTCTTGTTCCGTCCATCCTCATAACATGTCCAAACCATTGTAGCCTGAGTCTTCCTGAAAGCTCAGTAACAGGTTTGCTTCATTTCTAATCTTGTCCTTCCTGGTCTTTTGGTTCATTGTTCTGATGAATTTCATTTTTGTTGACTGGATTTTACTATTTGCCTTGTTATGTTGGGCACATGTTTAGAGCCCATAGGTGAGAATTGGAATGAAGTAGGTCATCTATGCCTTTCCTGTTGATAGCCATTTGAAGAATTTTTGTTTTACTGATGTCCAGTCCATATTCTTTAAACTTGCTATTCAAAAGATTAGTTTCTCCTGTACTTCTGCTTCATTTTCTCCCCAGATCAGAACATCATCTGCAAATATTAGTGTTAGGCTCATTGCATTGTTCTTTGATGGACTTTATGATCCGATCCATAACAGTGATGAACAGGAGTGATGACATGGCACTTTCCTGCTGGACTCTACTTTTGGTTTCAAACCTATTTGACATATAATCTGAAATAAAAATATGGTACAGATGTGCGGTCGAGGAAATCAACTGGCCTCGTATTTCCTATTGCATTTTATTAATAAGTGCATTAACAGATTTTATTGTTCACACCAGCTCATTCAGTCTCGGTATATTCCTCTGAACTACTGTTAACAGGTTTTTTGTCATTCTTAGAAATGTTATAAATGTTTTGCTTGAACTGAAGAAAAGTTTAAAGAAATTAACGAGAAAGAAACTAAAGAGTGATGAAATCTGGCCTGCTTGAAGGAAATAAAGCTGTTGATATTCATCAGATGTGGAAACAATGGTGGATTTTTTTGAGTTTCAAATTACAGTGAAATACAGCACAATTGTTGTCTCGGATAAGAATTGCTGGATATAGAAGCAGAAATATGGTACTGTCCGTTAAAATTGGGGATGTTTGTCAACTCTGAGTACACCTCTGTGGTCTGTTAGGGCACTATAGGCCAGCCTGCTTAGCTTTTCTTTCTGGCTCAGTGACATCCAAGGTCAAAGGAGTCTTTAATTCCTCCCTCCTGTTTCCTTTGTAAAGTTTTCCTATTTATTTGATGATGATTTTCATTTTCTTTCTGATTGATATGATTATCTGTATCTACTAAAGAAACTATTTGAAATATTTTATTTTATGTTGGGTCCACCTTGTCAATACACTTTTAATGGCTGAAAATTATTTATATCATAGGTGCCTTTGCTGGCAAGACCTAGTGTATACAGTGCAGTATGTCTTCTGGTATAGGCTAGAGCAATTTTGTTACTTTCATTGATCTGTCTCTGTCGTATACTTGGCTTTGACAATATGAAAGTGACTGAGGTATGAGCGATGCTAGAAATGCCATTCCTTATGCAGCCAGTCCCTGCTATGAATGGTGTGAAACTATTGCTCATAGGGTCGATTGGTGCATGCATTTCAGTGGGCTTGGCAGACTGATATGTAATAGCAACTTCTGGCTCAGTGAGGAAAGCAACGGGAAACTACCTCACTCCACATATCCCTAGTACGCCTCTTCAGTAATGCCTAGGCCATCTATGACAGCTGATGGCGGAGCTGTTGAGGATCTAACCAGCCTTCGGGCTGATGACTAAACATACATACATCATACATGCTTCAAGAACAATATCCATTCCCTTCATCAGTGATTTTTTTTTTTTTTTTTTTTTTACAATTTAAAAATGTTGTTGTTGTTGTTGTTGTTGTTATTGTTTGATTCATCAGTCCATAGATTGGTTTGATGCAGCCCTCCATGCCATCCTATCCTGTGCTAACCTTTTCATTTCTATGAAACTATTGCAGCCTACATCTGCTCTAATCTGCTTGTCCTATTCGTACCTTGGTCTACCCCTACAGTTCTTACCACCTACAGTTCCTTCAAAAACCAACTGAACAAGTCCTGGGTGTCTTAAAGATGTGTGCTATCATTCTATCTCTTCTTCTCGTCAAATTTAGCGAAATCGATCTCCTCTCACCAATTAGATTCAGTATCTCTTCATTTGTGATTCGATCTATCCATCTCACCTTCAGCATTCTTCTGCATCACATTTCAAGAGTTTCTATTCTCTTTCTTTCTTTAGGGGCCGATGACCTTCGATGTTAGGCCCCTTAAAACAACAAGCATCATCATCATCATCATCATTCTCTTTCTTTCTGAAATAATTATCGTCCACGTTTCACTTCCATACAATGCCACGCTCCATATGAAAGTCTTCAGAAATATCTAATTCCTACATCAATGTTTGATGTGAGTAAATTTCTTTTCTTAAGAAAGCTCTTCCCTACTTGTGCTAGTCTGCATTTTATGTCCTCCTTACTCCTGTATTGTATCCTAATTGTATTCTAATTCACCATATCAGTGAATAAACAAACTAGTGAAATATTATGATAATGATCATTACATAAAATTTAACATTTTGATGAATTGAATGAGAATATCTAAATAAATTTAAGATCTTCAAGTTTTCAAGAATTATAATGGAGAGATAAATATAATCCACCAAATTGCTCATAAGAATGAATAGAATGATAAATAAAATTAAAAATGTACCAAAAACATCTCTGATTCAAAAGCAAAAGGAGAAAAAGAAATTTGCAGTTCTATCTTTTCAAAATAAGCACTCTTATCAACTGGCTAAAATTTTCAGGAAAAGGAACATGAATGTTGAATACAAAACTGATAATAATACTATTAAGATAATTTTCAATTCAGATAAAATAGAGAATAAATGTATATTTAATAAGTCAGGAATTTACAAATTGACATGTCAAACATGTGAGCAACGATACATAGGACAGTCTGGAAGAAGTTTGGTTATAAGGTACAAAGAACATGTTAATGCAGTCAAACATAAAAGATGTTCAGCAGTGGTTGAAAAATAATACATTTACAGATATTTCAAATGACATAGAGTTAATACATGCAGCCAAAAAGGGAAAATTCATGAATGTTTTAGAAAGTTTAGAAATTTATCTTGCGAACACTTTGAATCAAGTTTAAATGAAAGAAGTAGCCTACAGAAGAGAACCCATTGTATAAACTAGCGTTTGATCATTCAGGGAAGAAAAACTTGAAGATCTTAAATTTATTTAGATATTCTCATTCAATTAATCAAAACATTAAATTTTATGTAATGATCATTTACATATTATTTCATTTGTTTGTTTATTCCTTGATATGGTGAATTAGGATACAATACTTTTTTAAATTGTAAAAGAAACAAAATATAGTGTTATATTGGTTTTTATTCATTTATTTGACCTCATTGATGAAGGGAATGGATATTGTTCCTGAAACATGATATAATAAATAATTTTCAATCATGACAAGGTAGACTCAACATAAACTACTTTAAATAGTTTCTTTAATCGATTTAGGCAAGTCAATACAGGATCAAATAAAATACCTATTATGGTTAAGGTTATCAACAGTGAGTATGTCAGCCAGGCTAAGAAACTGTTTAACAGATTTAAAGAAGTTAAAAATTAACATTCCAAAATCTCTAAAGACAGTTTTTCTTAAAAATGTTTATCTTATAAACTGGTGCCAAAACATTTGATATCCTTGCAAAAAAAAGGAAGGTTACGTCCTAATGAGATAAAAACATAGAATAAGGTTATTAAGAATGGCTCAGGAATGAAATTAAAGTTTCTTTTTCTTAAAAAATCCAGACTTAATAATGAGTTATGAGTTGCATCTAATAATAGACAAAACAGCATCAAAAATAGTGGGACTGGTTACAGAAGAAATTGAAACTTCAATGTATAATATTTTGAGCAAGAAACAAGTGATATTGGATAAGTTCCAATATTTACTTAATAATAAAGTAAAACACTTTAAGGGTAATAATAAGAAGATAAATATTCTGGATGATAATGAACACAAGTTCTTTGAACCTATTAGAAAACTCAAAATAATCTGATAATGAAATGAACATTTTAAGTAAAGGGCCTAAATTCGATTGGGTAAAGGAGAATTATAATAATGGAAAAGATTTGGTCGTGTTAACCTGGCAACGGGCGCGTGGCGAGTTGGAACGGGAGCAGGCGCATGGTGAGATTTTCTCTCGCCTATGAAATGAATGAAGAAAATCATCTTTATAGTACATATTTAGATTTCATTGGTGATTTAAATCTTTCTGTATTTATTTTCATAATAATTATTATATTTTACAATATTTTAGTCACAAATTTAGTTTATTCTACGGGTGGTGGTGAGTTGGAACGGGAGTGGGCGCTCGGTTAGATTTTCTCTCGCCCATGAAATGAATTAAGAAAATCATCTTGATAGTACATATTTAGATATAATTTGTGATTTAAAGATTTTTGTATTTATTTTCATAAGAATTATTGTATTTTACAATATTTTAGTTAGAAATGTAGGATATTCTGCCTTGCTTAACAATGCCAGAAATACAAATGTAATAAGGCGCAAGGTGAGGGAAAATCTCACTGAACTGCAAGGATTACAGCAATGCACCGCAAACAAAAACAGTGAACCCTCATCAACAAGCAACAGTTGCTGACTTACACACAAAACATTGAACCTGGAATACTCTTGTGCAAAACCACTGCGTAGTGGGATATGATGAAATCAAGGAGTGAGAGGTTCTCTCACCATGCGCCTGTTGCCGGGTTAATAGCTGAAACTGAAGTGGCCATAGCTAACCTACCAGTTGATGAACAAGTTACTCTTAGATACGAAGTTAATAGAACATTATTCAATATGATAGAACATAATGTAGAGAACCATAAGGAGTTGAATAAGAATATTAAATTATTGAACAAGAAGAAGAAGATAAATATATGATAATAATATTGTTGTGACAAAAGCTGATCAAGGTAATACTATTGTGCTGATAGACAAGATTATATTGAAAAGACTATAATTTTCTAATGAGTAATAATTTTGAATTGATGAAAAAAAGATCCTACATACCTGTGCAGAAAAAACTTTTAACGAATTCTCAATAACATAACTTTTTTATTCGACTCCAAAGATCTGTCTAGTTAACATGAGCCCAGAAATACCTACTTTAAGGGCGCCACCAAAAATTCATCAACAAGAAATTCCTATTAGACCAATAGTTAATTTTAGAAATAGCCTGGTTTATAAGGCTGCCAAATTTATACAAAGTTTTTTAAAAGAACACTTTAAGTGTCATAGCCAGATAAACCTAATTAATACTATTGACTTTTGTAACAGAATCAAAAACATTGAGCTAACAGATACATAGTTTGGATATCAAAGATATGTAGGCCTACTCCAAACATTTGTATCGTAGATACTATAAAAAAATAGTAAGAAACAATTTAATGAAACACAGCAAATTAAGTAAGGTGGAAATTGAAGAATTTTTAACATTACTAGAATTTACTTTGGAAAATAACTATTTCATTTTGGACAACAAAATTGACAAACAAACTAAAGGCCTAGCAATGGGTTCACTGGCTTCAGGTATTTTAGCAAACATATTTATGGATTACATGGAATATAATAAAATAGTGGACAAAATAGATGGATTGATTACATGGTTAAGATACGTCGATGATATATTTGTTATTATCGATGAACAAAAGGTTAAATCTGATGGTCTGTTAGAGTATTTAAATACTTTGGATAAACAAGTACATTTTACGATGGAACCTGAAAATGACGGAACTGTAAGTTACTTAGATTTAACAATTACTAGAAATTCTAGTCATTTTGATTTTTAAATTTTCAGAAAAGCTATTTAAACAGATACTATTATCAGAAACTACTGCATTCATCCAGATCAACATGAAAAGGAAACATTTTACAGCTTAATTAATAGAGCTATAAACTTACCTATGTCTAGGAAGAATTGTAATAGAGAGATAAATGTAATCTACCCAGTTGCTCATCACAATGGCTACTCCAGAAAATTTATTAATAGAATGATAAATAAAATGAAACATGTACCAAAAACAACTGTAATTAAAGAGCAAAAGGAGAAAAAGAAATTTGCAGTTCAACTTTTTGAAATAAGCACTCTTGTCAACTGGCTAAAATTTTCAGAAAAATGAACATCAATGTCGCATACAAAACTGATAATACTAATAAGTTAATTTTCAGTTCAGATAAAATAGAGAATAAATGTATATTTAATAAGTCAGGAATATACAAATTGCCATGCCAAACATGTGGGCAACGATACGTAGGACAGTCTGGAAGAAGTTTGGCTATAAGGTACAAAGAACATGTTAATGCAGTCAAACATAACAGCAGTGGTTGAAAACATCATAAATTTACAGATATTTCTAATGACATGGAGTTAATATATGTGGCCAAAAAGGGAAAATACATGAATGTTTTAGAAAGTTTAGAAATTTGTCTTGCTCAAAAAATCTTTGAATCTAGTTGAAATGAAAGAGGTACAGAAGAGAACCCATTGTATAAACTAGCGTTTGATCATTTAAGAAAGAAAAAGAAGAAAACTTGAAGACCTTAAATTTATTTAGATATTCTCATTCAATTCATCAAAATATTAAATTTTATGTGATGATCATTTTCATAATATTTCACTAGTTTATTCGTTGATATGGTGAATTAGGATACAATACTTCTTTAAATTGTAAAGGAAACAAAAGATGGTATTATATTATTTTTTATTCGTTGATTTGACATGACTGATAAAGGGAATGGATATTGTTCCTGAAACATGTAAGATATAATAAATAATTTTCAATGATTTGAAGTGTATTGACAAGGTGGACCCAACATAAATTACTTTAAATAGTTTCTTTAATCAATTTAGGCAAGTCAGTATAGGATCAAATAAAATGCCTATTATGGTTAAGTTTATCAACAATGATTATCTGTTTTCTTGTAGACATGATATGGGCTTTTGGGTTTATGCCATGTCAAGAACGCGAGGTATATTCTACAACAGAAGTTTTGTTGGCTACAGTTTTCAGATAGAATTCATATTTGGAGAATATTTGGAATTATGTGAAAATATCTCTGGTTTTTATTATTCCTTGCACTGTAAAATATGCAGCAAACATTAAAATACAAAATTATGTTTTTTTTCACAACTTTTATTGTTTGGATGCAACTAATATTAACGGAGAGCCGGGCTGAGTGGCTCAGACGGTTAAGGCGCTGGCCTTCTAACCCCAACTTGGCAGGTTCGATCCTGGCTCAGTCCGGTGGTATTTGAAGGTGCTCAAATACGATAGCCTCGTGTTGGTAGATTTACTGGCACGTAAAAGAACTCCTGCGGGACTAAATTCCGGCACCTCGGCGTCTCCGAAGACCGTAAAAGTAGTTAGTGGGACGTAAAGCAAATAACATTATTATATTAACGGAGAAAAAATGTGTCGCATCTGATTTCGGCCACATTAATATCGCTAGACCACCGATTTCCCTGAACTTTAATACCAGATTTTGAAAAATACTGTTGAGGAGAGGCAGGAGCAGTAAAATACATACACAGTATCCCCTCACTGTGAGACCAGGGGCCGTGAAGTAGGGAGGATGTGTTGGTGACATGGCTCCCCTATCTGAGTCTGGCATTGCTTGCAGTAGGCTGCTAACTTTCCTACTTCCTATCAAATCTCCGTTGGTTACTCTTCCGACCCTGACGGTATTAACTTTGTACGAGGCCCAGGTTAGTTTGATTTTCATGCCTTTTGTTGTCCTTTCGTTTCTTCCAACGCCCATAGCTTCATTCTGTGAAGTGTCGCACCTCTCTGATTAGTATTGACAGGGGAGTGTTATGAATTTTTGAATGAATGAGTGTCCAATAACGGACCATTATATTGGTATTATGAATTTGTACTTCGTCGTAAAACAGTATCATCAGCACATCACTGGCACTTCTGATCTGAATAAGGAAAGATTTGTGGTTTATTAAAATAAACATTATATCTGGATTAAAGCCACTTTATATTAATTAGTGTAACAAAAACTCAAGCTTTCTGCCACGTTTCAATGGCTTTCTTCAGGGCAAAGTTTACTGTCAGCAGCAGACCTTCACATGCTTTACATCGATGAAAGCCAATGAAATGTGGCAGAAAGCTCTGCTTTTTTTGTTAGACTCATTATGTATAAAGTGGCTTTAGTCAAGAAATATTTATTTTAATAAATGACATTGAGCCACGAAAACCTACATTCATTAATAATTTCTACTGTTGTATATGATTTTTTTTTTTGCTAGTTGCTTTACGTCGCACCGAAACAGATAGGTCTTATGGCGACGATGGGACTGGAAAGGGCTAGGAGTGGGAAGCGGCCGTGGCCTTAATTAAGGTACAGTCCCAGCATTTGCCTGGTGTGAAAATGGGAAACCACAGAAAACCATTTTCAGGGCTGCCGACAGTGGGGTTCGAACCTACTATCTCCCGAATACTGGATACTGGCCGCACTTAAGCGACTGCAGCTATCGAGCTCGGTGTGTATATGATTTAGGGACCTAAAAAATACATTAGTGTTTACAGTGCACTGTATCGTCTAGTATAGGCTAGAACATTGACCTGTCTCACTCTTATCCTTCGCTTTGACTATATGAAAGTGACTGAGGTAGGAGCGATGCTAGTAATGCCATTTCTTACGCAGCCAGTCTGTGCTATAAATGGTGTAAAAATGTTGCATTTCAGTGGGCTCAGCAGACTAATATGTAATAACTTCTGGCTTGACGAGGAAAGCAGCGGGAAACTGCCTCACTCCACATTTGCCTAGTTTGCCTCTTCAGTGATGCCTAGGCCATTTGTGACAGATAATGGTGGAGCTGTTGAGGTTCCTTCAGGCTGAGCACTAACGTGCATACACACACAAATATTGTAATGATTCAGGTTACTTTGGTCTCAGGTACTTTTTACAGTTGCTGTAGATAATACTTATTGAATTTGGACAGTACACCCATTACAGTAACAGCAAGACTATGACCTCTATCCATTAAGGCCAAAGCTTTGATCCATTCCTTTTTGTCTTTTAATAATAATAATAATAATAATAATAATAATAATAATAATAATAATAATAATAATAATAATAATAATAATAATAATAATGATGATGATGATGATGATGATGATGGTGATTGTGAGAAGTTATCCAACCTTGAGGACTCAATCGTGAAGCAAAGAAAGGGTCCTTTAATTACAGAGAGCATACAGACTCACTTGGAGCAGATATAATAAAAAATCTATATCTCAAAATGAAAAATTAAGACATTATAACACTGTAATCAAGCCTGAAGCACCATATGGATTTGAAATGCTGATGATTGGGGGCAGATCATTGATTAAAGATGTAGAAAAGCAAGAAAGAAAAATCTTAAGGAAAATTTTTGGATCAGTCTGTACAGGGAGAATTTGGACGATAAGGAAATCTCATGAAATGAAATGAAATGAAATGGCATATGGCTTTTAGTGCCGGGACGTGTCCCAGGACTTCGGCTTGCCAGGTGCAGGTCTTTTGATTTGACTCCCGTAGGCGACCTGCGCATCAATAGACGGTGAAATGATGATGAAGATGACACATACACCCAATCCCCGTGCCAGGGGAATTAACGAATTATGGTTAAAATTCCCGACCCTGCTGGGAATCGAACCCGGAACCCCTGTGACCAAAGGTCAACACGCTAACCATTTAGCCATGGAGCCGGACAGGAAATCTCATGATGTGTACCAGCGCTCAGAGAAAATCTCAAGACACCTTTAGGAAAAGACGTTTGAAATTTTGTGGACATATTCTCAGAATGAGTAATCAGTGATTGACCAAAAGAATTGTGAACAACCTTGCCCTTTCAATCAATTGGCTGCTGGAAGTTGGAAAAGATCTTCAGGAAATACGCATCACAGATGACATTGTGTTAGATCTAAGTTCAGAAAATTAGTCGACAGTCACAATTTACACATTAACCAAGCACTACCACCAACAAAACCTGGTCAGAAGATCGCAAAAAAAGCCACAACGAGAAGATGAAAAGATTTTGGAAGAAAAAAAAGGTGCAACGACAACAGATAAGTAAGTTCAATCGCCCTTCTTAGTTGGGTATAAGGAAGAAATAATAATAATAATAATAATAATAATAATAATAATAATAATAATAATAATAATAATAATAAATATTGCTATGGAGTGTACAAGCTGTTTTATGTCTTTTCAGTGAAATTAGCAGTTTTTTGCTGCAGTGAAGAGACCATTACAAGGATAGTACAGTGATGTTGAGAAGGCCTAAAGAGATTCAGTATTTGCGACTGGAGAAATTTAAATTACGGTTACTTTCTGGGAACTTAATTTTTGAAGTAATGATGATATTGCTTGTATATCCCACAAACTACTGTTACAGTCTTTAGAGATGTCAGGATTCCAGAATTTTGTCCCACAGGAGTTATTTCTATGTGTCTGTAAGTCTAACAGTATGAGGCTGCTGTATTTGAGCACCTACAAATAAAGCTTGACAGGACCAGGATCTTTGAGTTTTAAAACTATTTGAAAAGTGATTTTTGTGTGTGTGTGTGTGTGTGCGCGCATGCGTGCGTGCGTGCGTGTCACTGCCGAGTGTTCTTGGCAGATATGTTGGCATACATGGCATCTAGACTTTTTTTTTTTAAGTTGCAGTAGGTGCATCTTCCAGGTCCCTAAGTCTTATGTGTGTGTTGTCTCCTGATTTGTTTACTTGGCAGTATTGATTGTGCTAAGGGAAGTCATAATGTAATTAATTTCCTGCTCTTTGTGGTGTGGCTAATTGCCAGTGTCCTGGGTGTGTCCGTTTATTGGAAGGTCAGCTCTTTTAAACCAGTGAAGCATGTCTGGATGTGCACGGTTACAAAATCACTTACGTTTTCTGCTACAGGTTCAGGATCCTTTACTGCAGGTTGAGTCAGAAATAGAGGAAAATATCTTCTGTGCCCAGGTTGAGCTCCACCTTCCTCCCCTCTCCTCATAACTCATCAGGTGGGAAGCTGTGTGCTTATCACTGCGTTACTCTGCTGCACTTTCGATATTGTATGCCTCATTTTTGTCTAAATAGTAGATTAACCCTGGAGAGATCGCATAAAAATAACCCCGTAAGGATTCGCGCACGGTATTTTAGACAAGATAGCCCAAATTAAGCAGAAATTATTTTTAATGTTTCAAAACTATTAAAAAATGTTGAACCAACTTGTAAATAATGTTCAAAGCTGTTTTATCAATACAAAAATTGACTTCCATTCAGCGTCATTACTTAATTCTTGAATTTCCGTACCACACTGAACACATGTCACTGCCAAGTGTTCTTGGCAGATATGTCGCTGGCATACATGGCATCTAGGTCCTAAGTCTTATGGAGCTGCAGAGGGCTGTTCTTCTTCAGGCAGTCCTGACATTTGGCAAATGTTCCTTTTCTAAAATTCTTTCGATTTCTTTTTCGCTATTTCTATCCATGATGTGTTAGACTTCACTATGTACAAACGCACTATTTTACATGAAGATAAAATAAAACTGACTCGTTCTTACTATATTAACTGAAGAAGTAAAATAAAACATAACTCATAAACACGCATAAGTCATGGGGCAAGTCATGGGGCATGCCAGGAGTTTTAGACCAGGTTCGTCGAACATTGCACTCAAGCTGAAACAGAAGAGCGTGAGGGATGAATTGTTTAGGCACATTGGTAGTAGATGAGTCCAATGTAATGTACTGAGTGGATGGAAGCTAGCGGCCCACTATGTTAAGAACTCTAAACATTTATCTCTGAAGCCGGTCGAAAAGACCGTGACACGCCCTTTCCAGGGTTAAGGACTAATATTTGGTTTAATGATCCACCTAATCAATACACTTCACTTTACAAGTGAGAACACTCAAATATTTTATGCGTTCTTTGGTGCATGTTTAGGTTTTTTTTAAAAAAATTATTTGTGTTTTTGTTTTTTTTTCCTAGGGGCTTTACGTCGCACCGGCACAGATAGGTCTTATGGTGACGATGGGATAGGAAAGGCCTAGGAGTTGGAAGGAAGCGACCGTGGCCTTAATTAAGGTACAGCCCCAGCATTTGCCTGGTGTGAAAGTGGGAAACCACGGAAAACCATCTTCAGGGCTGCCGATAGTGGGATTCAAACCTACTATCTCCCGGATGCAAGCTCACAGCCGCATGCATGTTTAGTCTTCTAATTGATGTTGCTTGAGGTTTGACATAGCTTCAGTGTACTGAATGAGGTGGAAGTTAAGTTTTGGCCGTGGAAGTGGGAGAATAGGACCTTATCTTTTCTTAATTTGTCAGCTGGAGAATACTGAAGCTTTCAATCTGATAAAATTCAAGAGACAAAGTCCTCAAATTGATGTATCTCCCTACAGCTGGTTCCCATCTGAGCCTAGCTCTGATCTGCTTCTCGCCACACTACTCGGTGTGTTAGAATCAAATTTTAACATGTAAAATATTTTTTCTAATATAGTGGTGTACTGTATTATAGAAAACAGAGTATATTGATTTTAGTGCATTTTTAAACATTCTAGAAAGGATATGGGTTCATCAATTTTAAATTATTGGACAGTAATAATTCTGTATTTTAATTAGATAAAAGTACATTATGCAGCAAGCCTATATTGGCAATAATTAAGACACAAGGATGTTTAGCTTGTTTTATAATTTCCATACGACATTTCTGTCGAGATGTCACTTGACAGTTGAGTTTACTGAACAGAGCACATGTGCTTGGTTATTGATTTCCCGTGAGTGGATCAGAGACCTTGACAATGTCATACGTTTTCAAAGCGTTGATAGAAGGTTATCATAACCTAGCTTTATTTCAAATACAAATTGTTTATTGTACAGTTGGTGAAGTGAATTTGTGGGAATGTGCCGTGTTGTTGAATATTGGTAGTAGAAGTTGCATTGATGTTAATATGTGTGGCCGGCATGTTTGATTTTGGAAACAACTGCGAAGCTAGTGCGTTGAGTGCAGGTGTGATGCTATCCTTACCTAATTGGTCAAGCAGTTGTATTATAATGAAAATCTGAACTCTGATTGATAGAGAACCTGTATCATAATGAAAATCTGAACTCTGACTGGTAGAGAATATGTATCGTAACAAAAATCTGAACTCTGATTGTTGGAGAACCTGAATCTTGAACTATAATGAGCCTCATTAAGATTCAGTTGTCTGGCATATATTATTTATATTTTGACATCGTCGGGCATCAAATAATTTCGGAGACACTATGGCTGAAGAAGTCTTCGATAAAAGACGAAACATGTACCAAAGAATGCACAAGATATTTTAAGATTGAGGGTTTTCACTTGTAAAGTGAAGCGTATTGGTTAGGTGGATCGTTAAACCAAATAATAGTTCTTAAATATCTATCAATATGGACCTATATAATGAAGTTTGTAAACTGCAATAAATACTAGATTTCACGGTTTTGTTTATTGTGCTCTGGAATGGATGATATACACTTTCAGTAATCCCAGCTGATAGACTCACACTTTATAACGGCCATGTGACAACTTCATGGTACTGATGAATCTGCTAGGGAGCACTGTAATCACTGTGAACTATTGATTTGAAACAGAGCAAGGTGGCTGCATGTTGCTGTAAGTTTGGGTTAGAGTCCCACTGTTTGTGCAAGAGAAGTGACACTTGCCTCTCCTCCCCATGTAGGTGGGGGGGGAGTAGAATACATCCTGCTTGTCATAAGGGGAACCAGAAGCTCTTAATTTTGGAGTGTGGGTTCGTGACCACATTTCCTCTGAGTGTGCCAAAGCTTCCATTTACTTGTGCCAGTCTCCTCTCTTTCATCTACCGATCGAGTTGACCGTGCAGTTAGGGTCGCGCAACTGTGAGCTTGTATTCAGAAAATAGTGGGTTCAAACCCCACTGTCAGCAGCTTTGAAGATGGTTTTCCATGTTTCCCAATTTCACACCAGGCAAGTCCTCAGGCTGTACACTCATTAAGGCCATGGCTGCTTCCTTCCCACTCCTAGCCCTTTCCTATCCCACCGTCTTCATAAGACCTATCTGTGTCGGTGCGACGTAAAAAAAATTGTAAAAATAAGACCATCTCTTTCACCTTTCTTTCCTATCCGACCTCCCTTGGTCCTTGTCCTTTCCGACCTCAACGGTATTAGGTTTGCAAGGCCTAGGGGGTGTTTTCCATGCTCTTCATGGCCTTTGCCTTTCTTTTTTGATTGATACATTATTTCTTCGAAGTATCAGACATCTTCCATTTTCTCTTCTGCTTTTTGTTAATAGTGGATGAATGCCCAATGGTATTTCCTCTTAAAACAATAATCACCACCACATTCTCGCGAATGGCTATATGTTTTTGTGACCCTAAGCAAAATGTATGATCCTCTTTTCAACTCCCTTAATTTCATTAATCCCTTTACAATTTGTTTTATGTCGCACCAACACAGATAGGTCTTACAGCGATGATGGGATAGGATAGGGCTAGGAGTGGGGAGGAAGAGTCCATGGCCGCAGCATTTGCCTGGTGTGATAATGGGAAACTACAGAAAACCATCTTCAGGGCTGTCGACAGTGGGGTTCAAACCCACTATCTCCCGGATGCAAGCTATTAATCCCTTTAAATAATGCAGCACTTTTCTTTAACATTTTAGCAGAATATTTTTAGGTAATTTTCACAAGTATGAGGTTGAAGAACCTTTAAAATATAAGAAGTGTTTGCTACTGGGAGATTAATTTGTTATCTGAGCAATTTTCAGTTAACCCGGGAGTGGTGGCGCAGGGTATATTGTGACCTGATGCAAATTTATTTTGTTAGATTGTGCTTATTTTTAAATTTAGAGACCTTGGCTGCCACATTCCTTTCCCCACATTTGTTGCCTTTTGTCTGAGGTCAATGGCATTTTAGTGAAGGGCATTGATTTTTAGAAAGAGGGATTATTGTCATGCAGTGTAATAAAGTGACTTGTTAGACCCCACAGCGCCAGTCCGGTATGTCACCAGTACAACAGGAACAGTGTTGAGTGTACCCAGAGAGTTACTTGCGTAATCATGTTAGGATTTCATTCTGTCAATCCCTTATTGCTGAAATGAGTTTGAAGAGTATGAGGTAAGGGCAGTTAGAGACGCGCGGCTGTGAGCTTGCATCCGGGAGATAGTGGGTTTGAATCCCACTGTCGGCAGCCCTGGAGATGGTTTTCCATGGTTTCCCAATTTTACACCAGGCAAATCCTCAGGCTGTACCTTAATTAAGGCCACGGCCACTCCCTTCCCACTCCTAGGCCTTTCCTATCCCATCGTCGCCATATGACCTGTCTGTGTCGGTGCAACTTAAAGCATTGCGGGTCGGATCCACTGATTGTTTTAAATTTATATTCATCCATTCATTCTTCGTCACATTTTGAATTCTGGTCAGTGGATGGACATGCGACTAGTCATGTTAATTTTTCTGTCAATAACTCTTACAAACTTTTGAATTAATCTCATCTAAATTTATCTTCTGGCCTAAAATCCCCAAATCTGTTAGTTCTTGTTTTCTTCATTCATTGAATGACAAAAGCACCAACTTCTTCCCTCCTGACATTATGGTGCCTTGACGATAAGAATGACATCATGTTCCCCAACGGCGTTTGACTGGGAGCGGCACCATGCAAGAAACAGTATGAAGTAAATCCAGATGTATTATTCAACAATGCAAGAAAACTGTGGAAGAAATATGACCATATTGTTTCATTCTTGTATCAACAACTTAAGCTCCTATTCAATTTTAAAACTGCAATCAGTTGTTGGTACAGTGTGACACAAAAATGTGAACATTCTTTTAATGTTTGTTTGTCACCAAATTACTTTGTGACATTATGTGTAGGTATGGGAACTACATACTTCGTTTCTAGTTCATGAAGAAAAGTGGTAGTTTGTCGCTAAGTGGAGCCTGAAAGCATAAGTACATTAGCACATCATTACCTTCCCCCTGTGGTTGGGGGACGCAGGCGGAGAATACACCCACGGTATCCCCTGCCTGTTGTAAGAGGAGACTGTAAGGGGCGACCAAGGAGTGATTGTATTAGAGCTATGAAACTACTTGTGATTAGTACCACCACGTTGGGAACACCATGGGTCGCCTTAACTTGAGTACCACTATGTTAGGTACATAATAAATTTGGGATTAGTAGCAACAGAGGCTGAATCAGTATGGGTTTTCCAGTACCCGTGATTAGTACAATTGAATCGGTGATTGGAAAAAGGAAGAATGTCCAATTTTATCAAATTTAAGCTTGGATATACAATTTGCTCGCGATACATGGACGCATCGATTGGTAGATAAAGGATGAATGTCCGTGTAAAATGCTGGGATCTGTGGGCCATTATAGTTTCGGGTGAGTGGAAAAGGGAAGATTGTCCGGACTTTCATCTTTGTTCCATTCACTGCGATGAACAGTGCCACTGTACGGGAGTCGTGCGGAGTGCAATCTTACGAGGAGAGTGTTCTTATTCTGGTGAGTTAGAAGAGTTATTCACTGCAATTTGCAATTTATTGCTGGTGATAAACAGTAATTTTAGAAATATTATACTGACGAATAGCGTTAAAATGAGCGAAAGTGAGTCTGTTGACGATCAAGTGCTACCAAGAAGAAAAGGCATTAGAAATACTGCTGCTTGTAGCAAAGAGAAACGTAAGAGGGCCAAGTTCTTGGGCCAGCAATACATTACTTTGAAAGGTGTTAATGTACTGCCAAAATCTACTGGACCTCAATGTAGGTAAGTACCGTGTAGTTTCATTATTTCAACAGTATCTATAACTCGGTGGTATTTGTGAAACTCTGTTATTTTTAAAAAGTTTTTTAATGCTTATGTGTGATAATGTTGTTTATTATGGATATAATTTATATGAGCAATAACTTTGCTTATATTTCCCTAATATCTCTCTTAAATGTTTCTTGCAGTTGCCCAAAGAGGTGTTTTGACAGAATTACGGAGGAGGAGCAAATGACTATTATCTCTACAGTGTATGATGGCAGAACTAAGAAAGAGGCAGACTTGTGCCTTATGGGACTGATAGAGTATACACCAGTAGCAAGAAGAAGTAGAAAAGAGGAACCAAGATTTGTGAAAAAGGGTACATTTAAATTTTATACTATGAAGGATTCTGAGAAGATGCCTGTGTGCTGCAAAGCTTATTCAAGTTTACATGCTATAAGTGATAAGGCTATTGTTCGCTTAACAACACTACTCGTTAATGGTCAGTCTCCCAATGATAATAGGTGATGACACCTCAATAGAGGAAATGCTCTAAAACCAGATGATATTCTCAAGATAGATGAACATATTAGATCTTTTCCAACTCATCAATCACATTACAGTGGAAAAATTGTTCGTTACTTGGACGCAGACTTAAATGCGAAAAAAATGCATGCACTTTTTTGTGAAGAGAACCCTGATCTGAATATCAAATATGAATTTTATTTGAAATACTTTAAAGAAAATTTCCAGTATAAATTTGGACGCCCGCAGGTTGACGTGTGTTCCACCTGCAAGGAACTCGGACCAAGATCAAATCTACTTTTCTAAATGAAACGGCAAAAAGAGTTGCAGTTGCGGAGTTGCTTATTCATAAGCGTAGGGCTTCGAAGTTTTATAAAAAGCAAGAAGAAATCGTTAAACTGTGTGCAGAAAGGGTTGATGTAGTAGGGATAGTTTTTGACTTCATGCAGAATGTCTGCCTGTCCAAGAAATGTTTTATTTAAGAAAACTCTGGCTATTTGTATTTGGAATTCATAACCTGAAGGATAACACAGCTCATTTTTATTGCTACCATGAAGGTCAAGCTAATCGTGGTCCAAACGAGGTATGCACCTTTTTGCATGATTATTTACGTAGACTTCCTGACACAGTTAGAGAACTTCACCTTTTTAGTGATTCCTGTGCTGGACAAAACAGGAACAACACTGTTGTTCGATTTTTGATGTATCTTACCATGATAGGAAAATTTCAAACAATTCAAAATTATTTTCCAATATGAGGCCACTCTTTCTTGCCTTGTGACAGGGATTTTTCTGTCATCAAAAGAGTGTTACGGAGACGAGACAGGGTGTATTCAGTTGAACAGTATGTTGAAATGATAGTGAATTGTAGAAAGAAGCCTCATGCATTTCAAGCCAAAGTCATAGAATTGAAGATGTAGTTGAATTTAAGCAGTGGTGGCCATCATATTTCAAGAGAAGTTGTACTGCCTTGGACAGCAGTGATGATCAGTCTGATGTAGAAATTGATTAGGACAATGAAAAAAAATGTTTTCATGTAAGGAATTGCAATGTTGAGTGGTATGTGCCGAGCTAAGAAGTATTCTTTGTATCTGTTGTGGATTTATATGCAATAAACTAATTGGTTACGGTGACATGAGTGTTTCTCTTAAAATAGTTTTCAGTACCTTCAAAAATTTGAATTGTTGGAAAAAGGAAGAATGTCCAAGGCTTTCTACCTCAATTTACTTTTAATCAGTTGTGAAAATGCCTTCTATCTGGCTGTCATAATGTTCCTCCTGCATAGCTTTACAACTTTGCAATGTATCACAAAACTCCAGGACCAATAATATGGTGCTATTCAGTTTTTTCCAGTTTTCTCAAAACAGGGTTGCTTGGACATTCTTCCTTTTTCCAATAACCGATTCAATTGTGAGAAACACCACGGGTCTGGGCATTGCCTGTGATTAGCACTACTACATGAGCGACATTGTGGGTCTGCGTTGCCTGTGATTACTACCCACTATGTGTGGAACACCACGGGAATACCGGCGTCCATGATTAGTACCTAGGTGAGGAACACCGTGGGTTTGCGTTGCCTATGAGTGGTGCCATTATGTGAGAAACACCATACGTCTGCATTGCCTGTGCAACGTACAATACTTTAGTAGGCCTACCATAATGTGTTGAACACCATGAGTCTACACTACTGTTGATTAGTACCGTAACATGACAAATATCATGGTTCTACTTTACTGGCGATAAGTACCATTATCAGGGGCCATTGACCTGGATTTTGGACCCCTTTAGAAAACAAGCATCCTTTAGAAGCAGTCCCTTGGTCAGTAATACTATTGTTTATGATAGTTTCTGGGAAAGTGGGGCATTGCGGTTCGGTGCCACTGATTGTTTGAAATTCATATACATCCATTCATTTTTCAACATCACGTTTTTTAATTCTGGTCAGCGGATGATTTTGAACTTTTAAATTGTCATCACCTTTCATCTCATTTCGTACCATTAGGGGCCGATGGATCTAGATGTTAGACCCCTTTAAACAAGCAGCAGCAGCATCATCATCATCCATCATCATCATTACCTGAAAAGCACCAAATTTGTAGTTACATTTCTCTGTCCCTAAGCTGATACAGTGTAGTTTCACTATCAAACAGTAATTCTTCTCAGACAGTGTGTCTGTCACAGCTCTTGTACCTAATGAGAAATGGGTGGTGACTTGAATTTTAGCTTTCACCTGTTATCAACCTCTTGACTAACAGGTTGTTGCCTTTATCCTTGTATTTTTCCTGCCCAGTAGGAGGTAAGAGGAGGGGACAAAGTAACTTTGGGTCTTCCTTCTGCTGGCACATTCTTCTCTTCTGTAACTTCACCTATCAATACTGACTAGTGACTGGGCTGTTGACTGTCATGTCCCAAAGTCTGCACCTCATGAACTGTGTGTACTGCAAGTCTGAAAGAATGTTAAATGTTGTTGTTGTAGTTTCCAAATGGTCTCATATATTTCTGTCCTGGAATGTATTTTTGTAAAATGTTATTGGTTGGTTGAAGTCTCTTCTTGTGTTGACAGATAATACGTCAGGTATGGCCCAACGTGAACCACTTTGCCAAGGCTCTGTTGAAGGACACGATAGAGCCAAGAGTACGGGACAGTCTGGCAGAATATAACCTTAATGGCTTCCGCTTTGAGAAGATGGTGCTTGGAGGAATTGTAAGTTGACTTTATAATCTAATTATAGTTTAGTCTTTCTGTAAATATCGTCTGAAGGTTGCCATAAGATAAGAGATGTTTTAAAATCCCGGAAGTATGTGTCACATATTGTTAAAAAATCACCTTCAGCATGTGTACAGTCCCAAAGTCTCTGTAGTTTATGCGGTGTGTTTATAGGGAATTTTGTCACAACCTACTTTGACCAGAGTGCTTTAGAGTGATGGAACTGATGTCCTAGAACACAGACCATATGAGTCGATTCATGCTAAGCTACTTGGAGATGTGTTATAATGATGACTGAACTGCTGAGTCAGGTCAATCAGTCATCAATGATCTGCATTTAGGGCAGTTGCTCAGGTGGCAGATTCGCTACCAATTGTTAACCTAGCCTTTTCTTAACCCTCGAACTGGTAGCTGATGATAGATCGGGAGGTGTGCGCCTATCTCAACTGCCGCTGACGATAGATCGGTAGGTCTACTTTACCAGTAAATACAGCTAGAAGAAGTTGTGAATATTTCCATTGGATGGCATTATTCATCAGACATGTTTTCTCCTTGGAATGTGGAATGTTTCGGTGTTAAACATATCCATTTACGTGTGATATCTTTGAAACATATGAAGGTCTCAAATCGTACAGCTTTGAAACACATGTTGATTTTGTTGCATCTTGCTTTCGTTGTTTACTACACTAGCATCAGAAAGTTTAGTCTCACCCTTGAATTTTCATTTACCATGAATGACGTATGTTGTTTTTTTTTTTTGCTAGGGGCTTTACGTCGCACCAACACAGATAGGTCTTATGGCGACGATTGCACGTATGTTTTTAGAAGTAACTAGTTTTATTACACATTTCACTAGATTTTCCATTACATTGATTCACAGGGAGCTAGAAACACAATCACAACATCTTAAGCAATCACACTGCCTGTTCATCAATGTGTTCACCCTTTGCTTCGATTACTACTTTACAGATGCGTGGCATTCTAGCTGTTAATATTTCCAAAGAGTTGGTATTTATACATTCCCAGATTTCCAACAGACATTGCCACAACCCATCCACACTGCCTGGCACCTTTTCTTTCACTTTCCTGTCAAGTTCTTCCCATAAAAGTTCAATAGGTGACAGATCGGGTGATTGAGGAAGCCAGACCATTAATTCCACTTTTCCTTCAGCTTGTTTTCTTTCCAGATATTGCTTGCACAAATAAGAGGTGTGTTTAGGATAATTGTCCTGCTGTAGAACAAATCCTTCACCAATCAGCCTCATTCCAGATGGCACGGCATTGTGCAAAAGGATACAGTGATATTGTTTCTTTTTCAGTATTCCCTCTACTTTCACCAAATCACCAACCTGATTATTTCCAAAACATTCCCACACCGTCATATTTCCTCCTTCCATGCTTTACAGATGGAATTATGCAGGATTCCATAACTCTTTTGCCGGGGCGGCGACAAACGTATTGGCAAAGATTGGAATCAAATTTTTCAAATTTAAATTCATCTGTCCAAAGCACCCTTTTCCATCATTCAGCAGTCCATTTAGCGTGCATTCTGGCCCATTGTAGCCTTTTCTGCTTGTGTACAGTTTTCATCAATGGCTTCCATGCTGCTACGCGACCAAACAATCCTGCCTCAAGCAGACGATTTTTCACTGTTATCACAGACACAGGTTGTTCTCTTGTTTTATTTATCTCTGAGCAAATATCTACCGCTGAACGCCTTCTGTCACGCTTGCCGAGGATTAAAATACGGTTAACTTCAATTTTAGGAGTCTTCCTTGGACGTCCACTGCGTGGGCGATCCTCATGACTACCCGTTTCCTCTCTGCGTTTCACTGGTCTGCGAACGCTGCACTTAAAAATTTTCAATTTTTCCGCAATTTTTCGGTTTGACCACCCAATTTCTTTATAAGCACAAGCCTTGGCTCTGTTTTCTTGGGTTATATTAGCCTTCTTCCCCATATTCGGTTGTTTGATGTGCGTTGTTACTACATAACAATGTAGAAAATAAACAATCTAGTAAAGAGATTTATATGAATCTGCTCAGGATAACTTCTGTAGGCTAACAGTCAACTTCCAAGACAGCAAAGAAACAAGAAGGACAAGTAATCATGCGAGAGAGGCATGTTTATTACCTGGGAAAGGGCCGGAAGTTATCCAGGTAGAAGCAAGCAGTAAGAGCTGGGGACCATAAATCTGTCAACTTCTTTGAAAAGATAAAGTAAAATCTCGCAGTATGCACTGATACTTTATGAAAGTGCTGAAACAGAACTAAAGTACCAGTTATCATCACAGAGAAAACAATTATTTAAGAAAATTATTAATATTCATAGGCGAGTCTAAATTTTCTGACGCTAGTGTATGTGTTACACACACATGATGGCTAAATTTTCGGATTTAAATGATGAAGATTCATGCTGAATGTTTTGATGTATTATATGTGCATATTCTGTGAATAATACATGTCCGAATGACATACATCATGTATTGCAAATGTGTGGTGCACACATACCGGTTAGAGCTATTTCAACTACCGGTTCGGGGGGCTAAATATTTTCAAAGAACTTGGAATGTTCAGATAATGTGCTACCGAAACAAGAGAGAAAATCGCGGTTGTGGTTTGAATTTAACCTATGATCTGCAAATGATGTATCTCTGCAGCCCAATATTCAGATTGTATTGACCATTCAGGAGCTTGTCAAAGTTGGTCTTGAATTCTTTCCTGATTCCATCTTCCTCTTGTACTACTGATCCACTGTCCTGCTCTATTACCTTGATGTCTTCTAGGTTATTTTGCTTGTTTTTAATTACTCTGTAAAGAAGTTTCTTGTTTCCTCTGCTGTCCTCGTCCAACTTTTCCACAAACTCACTCCATTTTTTCTCTTTCTCTTCTCTTACTATCCTCTTAGCTGTAAGTTTTTTTGCCCTGTAGAGTTCCTGTAGTTTAGTTATTTCTTGGCCACCTGGATCTTGTGCATCTCTTTGCTTTTCTTTGTCTAGCATTTTTTTTTGCCCAATTTCTCTCTTTTATAGCCAATCTGACTCTGTCATTCCACCAAGGTGTCTCTTTTTCTTTCATGGTCGATTCTGTTACTCCACACAAGCCTTTAGCTTCACCCACCAAAGTATCCTTAAAAATTTTCCATTCTTCTTCTACTGTATTCATTTCCCCTTTTGGTAAGTGTCTCTGTATCCTTATTTTATATTCTTCCTTCAGCTTGGCTGCTTCTAATTTCCAGTCCCCCTGTGGGTGGGGGCGGTAGAATAACACGCACGGCATCCCCTGCCTGTCGTAAGAGGTGACTAAAAGGGGCCCCAGGGGCTCTGAACTTTGGAGCGTGGGTTGGCGACCACGGGGCCTTCAGCTGAGTCCTGGCATTGCTTCCACTTACTTGTGCCAGGCTCCTCACTTTCATCTATCCTATCCGACCTCCCTTGGTCAACTCTTGTTCTTTTCCGACCCCGACGCTATTAGGTTTGCGAGGGCTAGGGAGTCTTTCCTTTTCACGCCCTTCGTGGCCCTTGTCTTCCTTTGGCCGATACCTTCATTTTTCGAAGTGTCGGACCCCTTCCATTATTTCATTCTGATTAGTATTATATAGAGGATGGTTGCCTAGTTGTACTTCCTCTTAAAACAATAATCACCACCACCACCACCACCATCTAATTTCCAAGTCTTCACTTTACGTTTCCTTTTTTTTTTCTTCGGGGTTGTGTTAGCCACATGATTTAGGTCTGCAATCAATAATCTATGATCACTGTCCATACTCTCACTGGGGATAACTTTGACATCAGTTACATATTTCCCTCCTCCTTTGTTAGTGATGATATAGTCGATGAGCGACTTATGTTTTCCGTACCAGATATCTGTTATCTTGTGGCTGTCTTGTTTTTGGAAGAAGGTATTTTTGATGATCAATCCATTTCTTCTGCACAAATCAAGCAGTTGTTCGCCTTCTGCATTTCTGTTCTCAAACCCATGTGGTCCAATGATTTCCTCATAACCAAGTCTGTCTGTCCCAACTTGTGCATTTAAGTCCCCAATGATGATGACATTTTCTTCATCAATTATATCTTCTAGATCTTGACAGAATTGTTCCTTCTCTTGAGCACTACATCCAACCTGTGGTGCATATACCTGTACTACCGTGTAATTTGTGGACTCCAGCTGCATAGATAATTTAATGATCCTACCATTCTTATAGGATACTTCGGTAATGGCGTCCATGTCTTTTGTTATTAGGAAAGCTACACCATTTCTGGCCTCTTCCTCGCATCCACTCCATACTAATTTGTAGCCATCTCTGAGAATCTTGCTACCTACCTTTCTCCATTTTGTTTCACTCATTCCCAATATGGATAGATTTTTTCCTCTTCATCATATCGATAAGTTCTTCAGTTTTTCCAGTCAGAGTCAAAATATTCATAGTCCCAATTCTTACATTGTTCTTCGGACGTATGTCTTTCGTCGGAGCCATGTTGGCCGTCATACCTGCCAGATCTGCTCGAAGACTTTGTCAATTTTGGTATTATTTTTTATCTCCATCTGAGGCTCGTTTGATTGTTGAAAGCAATTCGAAGACGCTACCACTGGCTTGCTAGGCCTACCATGGATCTTCGTGTTGATACTTTGTTATGCACTAGATGGTCAGTGCCTGACACGCATTTCCTCATGTCAGTTAAGTGTATGGTTTACCCGCCAATACTCGGGAGGCTGATTGCAGTGGTTGCCCACTGGGCAATGGGGTCGCCACATCCCTACCATTACAAATATTTATGAAGTGCAACGTGTAATTTGTAATATCATACAATGCTTGTAGTCTCAGGCTAAATAAAATAGTTTCTTCTTTGGGGAAAATGTGAATTTGATGACTATACATTTCTTTCACCACAAATCATGTTAATTAGTTTGTGATTGTTGATACTGAGCATACTGCAGGTTTGAAAAAAACATTCATGGTGGCCGAAGTAATACTACATCGAAGAAATCTTTGTTTCTTGAGTTATATTTATGGCGGTCGAAGTTACTCCAAAACATGGGGTAACTGCGACCACTCTTTCGATAATCATGATTCATTACCGAATAACAATTAGAATTATGTTCGTATTTTAAAATGAAGGACGAACATGGCAGAATTTATATTAAATTAAATTTAAAATTTTTCAGAAAATTAGAGGGAATATTTCACATTTTAATTTTAAAAATATACGAGAAAGTGGCCGAAGTTACCCCATTTTACGGTACCTGCCAACTTTTGCAATTTAGGTGGGTGACTCCCGATTTTCGACAGTTTTTCCCGCCTCCCAATTATTCTATCATTCCTCCTGATTTTAGCTTATTATTTGGTGAACTTCAAACATTTATTTCAAATTCCGCCATTTTTGCATTGTACACCTTTAATTATCGGCCGCTTTCAGATGAAATATCGACGTTTATTAATACGAAAGTTGCGCGCGGATTTGCGATGTTTATTGAAACTGTATATCGCGACGTGTACATCAATTGTCAATCTTATGTTCTCGTGTGCTATGTTCATGTTCATTCACATCAGTCTATCAACTTCTTGATTATATTCATCGATACGATCATGAAATGGGCGACTTGTAACACATCAGTCTAGTCGATTCTTAAGACTAGTCGCTAGATTTGGAGTCTATTCTAATAATTTAGTGACAGAATTTTAAAGATGGTGATTTTTCTAGATATTTTAGGGGCCATTTGGAGACAGTTCTGGTGAATTTTAATTTATTACTTGATAAAAATAGTATTGCACTTTGCATAATCGTGCAGGTGCGTGATACAATATATTAATCTATGCATTTGCTAAGTAATGCCATCTAAGTGCATGACTGATTCACACGTGTAGAGTATGCTTTCATACTTTTTTCGGAAGGCTTATCAGAAACCGATCATCTCACTCGCATACTTACTGTGAGGGAATAAAGATGTGTAACTTTTAGCCTTGTAGTCTCGTATAACAACAGTCCGGTTTTGAGATAATAGGTGTTACAATATACCATAGTACTCCTGTATTGTGCAAGACACGTAGAATAAGCATTTTTGTCTGCTTGTATCTCCTAATTTTTCCTGTTTTTATATCAAAATCTCCTGATTTTTGGTTGTGTAAAGTTGGCAGGTATGATAATGAGAACTCTAATTAGAGGAGAAATTGGAAAAGGTCTAATTCTTCGAAGAAAAGAAAGAAAATGATCGCATATGAAAATGAGAACCCGTTAGGCCTTCTATTGCTGGTTTCAGAAGAAAATAGAAGTAAACCAAAGGACGTCAAACAGCTCAGATGAAAGAGAGCAATATGGGACGCTATATACGTAGAATAAAAGAACTGGACTGATGGTCCTATGATCACTATTGTACACGAGATGGCTGTCATGTACTTCTCGACTGTGTGATTGCATACACGTTCTAATTCATTGATGAGTGCTGTACACCTCATCATGTTTCTCTTCATTAAGCTAAGCTACCGCTCTGTCTCACTTGTAGTTGGCCAATATTTCCAACCGTAGAGTGCGACAGGACAGATGAGAATATGGTAGCTTTTGACATCTCATAATCTTTCCTCTTGCAGTCCAGGTGTTGCTTACCGCTTCATCCAGGCTGCATTAATTTTTGTGTTACCTTTCAACGAGACTGCTGCCTGTTATAAAATGCAACTAAAGTGGGGACCTAGGGCTCTGAACTTGGGTTGGCGACCACGGTTCCCCTAGCTGTGTCTGGCATTACTTCCATTTACTTCTGTCAGGCTCTTCAGTGACTGTATGCAAGGCCTGAGGAGTCTTTCATTTTTCTTTCACTGATACCGTCATCCTTCTTCCGATTAATGTTAACAGAAGATGGTTGCCGAGTTGTACTACTCTTAAAACCTACAGGTCATCGCCAGAAGATCAGATGCAGCCCAAGATAGAATTAAATGGAGACATCAGATTCCTGCAATCAAGCAGGATAAATGCTGAATATAAACTGTGATCTACAAATTGTTTTAATGCTGTTAAGTGTGAGATCACCTTGATTGTTTGAGGGGCAGCACAAGGAACTTGTGGAGTTACAAGACTCTTTGTTGATGAAAGTGTAAATTGAGGGAGTGCTGTGGTAGGAGGCCAAGAAAACATCCTGTGTTGTAAATTAGAAGTTGGAAAAAAGGAGAATTAGAATCTGTGTGGAGAAAAGCAAAACAAATGTGATGGCAAGACAAGAGAAGAGCAGTAGAAATCAGAGATAAAGATAATTGAAAAGCGGAGAGCTTTGAGTAGTGAGAAAGTGAAATAAAGTGTCGTAACTGCAAGTTGGTTATGTGGTTTGGGGCATGTAGCTGTGAGATAGCGGGTTTGAACCCCACTGTTAACAGTCCTGTAGATGGTTTCTGATTTTGACACCAAGCAAATGTTGGGGTTGTACCTTAGTTAAGGGAATGGTGGCTTCCTTCACAGTATCCTGTTGACGCTATAAGGCCCGAGTTGGTGCAACATAAAGCAGTGAGAAGATTGTCGTAACTAGGATATTATATTGTAAAGCTTACTGTAGTTCAAAAGAGAAATTAATAATAATAAGACATGATATGGGCTCTTGGGATTCTGCTGTGTCAAGGAAACAAGGTGAAACTCTTTACGTTTCGCAGAGAACTTTGCTCCGCGTCTTCAGAAGAAAATCACGACTGTTTCCGAGGAAGATTTCTAGAATAATGAGAGTTTGAATTTAAGAATATTTTACCGTTGGACATGTAGTGGTACGCTCGTTCGCTACCAGGTGGCTTGCTGTATGGTGGCACAGTGCTCCAAATGGGAGCTGACGACAACATTGAGCTCCAATATGATAACACATTAACCATAGCTTGGAATGAACTAACTGGTGATGACGAATGTATGAATTTTGAAAACACCGTTACTAAATAATAATGTAGAAAGGACAGGGAAGAGAACTATCCACGTAAATCCTTGACGGCTGTCAACCATGTATTACTTAATTATAGCAAGTGTCCATGTTGAAATTGTTAGGATTTTTACATATTTCCACAGCTTCCCGTATAAATTTCAACAGGGACATTGGCTATCAAAAAAGTAATATGTAGTTGCCAGCCATTAAGAATTTACGGGTATTTTCATATAAAATTTTATCTAAAGTAGTGAAAATCATATGAATTCAGTAAATTATGATATTATAAGGAGAATTTGTAGTTAGAGAATATTGAATATGTTTGTATAACTTTTAATTTGGGTAACAGTCTGTACATGTAGCCTACCAGTGATGATTGTGCAACGTGCGAAACAATGACTATATCATTGAAGACGGTTGAAGTTGGTCAAAAGTGTTGCAACAGGCGGCTTGGAAACCCGGAGTGCAGTGGGAAAGTGTATGCTGAAGATTGTAATTCATGAGTGTGGATGAACGTGCAAGATCGCTATTTGCTCTGTACTGGGTTCAAAATCTCTGGACCAGGCGAGTTGGCCGTGCGCGTAGAGGCGCGCGGCTGTGAGCTTGCATCCGGGAGATAGTAGGTTCGAATCCCACTATCGGCAGCCCTGAAAATGGTTTTCCGTGGTTTCCCATTTTCACACCAGGCAAATGCTGGGGCTGTGCCTTAATTAAGGCCATGGCCGCTTCCTTCCAACTCCTAGGCCTTTCCTATCCCATCGTCGCCATACGACCTATCTGTGTCGGTGCAACGTAAAGCCCCTAGCAAAAAAAAAAAAAATCTCTGGAACTACTGTATATACTTTGTCTACATCATAATTGTCTGACTTCTTTAATAAATCGTCCAGATTATCTGCACAAAGTCTTTTACTGCTCGATTTACTCATAATGACTTAAAGAAAAAGGAAACTCGCGGCATTGCACACTTATAAAAACAATCCGTGCATGAGACGGACAATGATTTGTCACCCTACAAAGCACTCCTGACGTACCCATATGGGGTCACGCTAAAACAGGAATTTATGAATGAAAGGTGGACTGTGCACGTACTTAAATAGACAGCAAACAGATGGCAGGAAGAGGATTTATACGACTTCGAAACACACACTTAATACGCACCCAAATGGGTTTGGAGAGTTCTTGATTTCGAACGAACGTACAACCCCACATGGGGACGTGAAATTCAAAAACTTGACTACTCTCGCGTACCCAAATAGGCTTGCTTGGCACTCATCATGTTTAAGTGGTCAGTGAGGATCAGATGTATCTTATAAAGTTAGGAATGAACCAGCTTCAGTAGTGGAGTCATGTGAGGTGATTGGAGTAGTGTAGTCTGTCAGTTTACTTTGAGGTGTGCAAATGAATGAGGCTACACAGAGGATAGTGGAGATGCGTACTTAATTTACAGAGACTTGCAGGCTGACTTGCGGACGCGTTACTGCGTTTGACAAAGAAATAACAGGCAGATTACTATAAATACCTCGTGGTGTCCGTATAAATTCTATGTAATGCTGTTTAAGAGAAAAAAATCCACAAGTGATAGTTGTCGTAGAACAAGGCCTACCATACAGTACCAGCATGAAATTGATGGTAATGTACTTACTGCCATTCCAATTTTTACACTATTTATCTTACGATAAAATGAGCGTACGTATTTTTTAGTTTTGAAATTTCCGACAACAGCTTGGAATTGGAAAGAAGCTTGCTGGAGATCCTTGAAGTGAACAGATTGCAATGGTATGGTTGCACGAAAAGAATGATCCCTACAGCACTCCTCGGGCATATTTTGACCATAATGTTCCTGGAAAGAGACCAAGAGAAGCAGATATTCAAGGACCTTGAAATTAGAGATATAAACTGTCATCTCAGATATGGACTAGATGTGTGGATGGACAGGACAAACTGGAGGCGGCTCGTACGCAACCGTACCCGGCTTGCTGGAGCAAAGAAATGATGATGATAGCTGTACATCACATCACCACCACCACCATCTCCAATGAGGTTTACTTTATTTTACTTTGCACATACTGAATAAATGGTGATTTACTCTTGACAGTGAATTACATAAAACATCAAAAGAAAACAAAACGGGAATACCAAAACGAAGGAAGAAATTAACTGAAATTAACAGTAGCTGATAAAGTCTTCAGCTTGGATCACTGTCCAACTGCTCCCTCAGTCACATCATAAAATGTGCATTTTCAGTTGCTCGTATCTCAAAACAGAGAAATTTCATCAGGGGCAGTATGCGTAAGATAATTCACTACAAGGATGTGGTTAAAGCTGCAAGAGATAGGGTTTATCTGTGGTCAGGACAAAACCACCAAGAGACAGGATGCTGGCACATCCATAGGACTTCCTTGTAGATAACCACCACACTTCCTCACAGCTGAGTTCGGAACTAGCTCCAGATGAGGTTTTAGTTTCATTGTTTCATAGTCATATCTTGGATATCAACCCCCCCATGGAAATGAGTGTATTTTACTGTCCCTTCTATTGCTCCTAGTCTTGAAGAGACAGCATCGTTTCAGAGATTCTTTAAATGTCAGTTGATTGTGCCCCCCAACCTTGAGTATGATAGGAGAGCTTCTCAGTCCGTGATGAACTTATCTCAATCAGGAGAGCAGGCTTCAACATTCATAGGAGGACCACCTTTGGAAGGTGTGGATAAACAGAAAGCTGGATAAACACAGAAGAAGGGAAGAGATAAGAAGACTAAACGACTAGAAACACAGGACAAACCCACAAAACAGTGGTGAAGTGTGAGTTTAAGCCGAAGCATGCATGTTTCAATTATACCGATTTCTATGCATGTTGTATTATAATTAAATATAATATGAATATCGTCGTTATAATAGTGGGCCCTGCAGTGTTGGGGTAGCGTGCTTGCCTTTTACCTGGAGGCCTGGGGTTTCATTTTTATTTTTACCTGTATCTGAGGGCTTGTTCAAGGTCCACTCATTGAGGAGCTGTCTGACGGTGATGTAGCATCGCCTTTCTCGATTGCCAAGAATAATGTGCGAGAGGATTCGTTGTGCTGATCACACGACGCTTTTTAAACTTTAGGCCTTTGGGCTGGCAGCACCAGGTGATTAAAAAAAAAAAAAATTGACTGCAATTTTAAGATTACAATTACTAATACGCAGCAGGCACATGAACAACAATAATGTATGATGAATGCAGAATCTAAGTAACCAATCTGGTTCTAATTTTTGTTGGGACCTTCTGGTTCCACCCTCATGTGAAATGATTCACACAATCTACCATGATGGTAAAACGCACATCGGAAACTACCCCAGCCGTTAAAATCCAGGGCCAGTTAGAGTCTGGTCTAAGCAGGGCATTGGATTCTGGGGACCCTGCACCATCATGTGGGGACCAGTCGGAGGATCCCTCGCCCCACAACATCAGGACCAAGAGGAAACACTTCTTTAGTACAGTGAATGTCATATACCCTCCTAAGAGTCGGTAAACAGATGGAACTTATCAAGGAACTGGAGAGAAATCAGATCAAGCTACTCGCTGTACAGGAAACAAGATTCCCATCAAATGAAGTATCTATGATGGGCAAGTACGAGATAATAAAGGGACAACCAGCAATCAGGCAATATAAAATGGGTAATAAAAGAAAATCACCTTCAGTTCTAGGAACAACATTTTTTGTTTACAGTTCAATTATAGATGCAATAATTGATTTTCAATCACCTTCCTCTAGGCTTTCCATCTTAACCTTGAAGAGTGAAAACAAATCATATACAATCTTCAACGGGCATGCACCTATTAATGAGGACAACAAGAAAAATCCATTAATGGGTGATTTTAATGCTCAAGTTGGCAAGGAAAGAAAATACAGGAAAATAGTTTGCAATTATCCTGGGCATATAAGAATTAATAGAAATGGGGAAAAGCTTATTGAAATGTGTGAAGCATTCGATCTCAATGTCCACCCAATTCAAGAAAGAAAGGAAGAAATTAATGACATGGCGTTCTCCAAATCCCATGTTAGGGGAGTTCCATATAGACTCTGTAGCTACATCGAACCCGGCTGAGATTTTGAACGTTTAAGTGCAAAACTGTGCAAACATAGATTCTGACCACTACCTTGTTAGAGTCAAGATAAGGTTTTTTCCAACGTCCTTCAAGAGACCTTCACCCAAAATCAAGAAATATCGAAGTGATGAACTGAAGATAAACCAAGAGATTGTCGAGAACTATCAGCGAGAGCTTGAGGTCTTGGAATCTTCTAATTGGGGCGAAATGGCAAGGAGAATTCAAGAAGCAGCTGAAAAGACTATACTGATCGCCAAAAAGAAGAAACATTCATGGTGGAATGACAATTGTGAAGTAGCCTTACGGGAAAGGTCTAAAGCGTGGATTAAATGGTGTACTAATCACAGGAATTTCAAAGACTTCAAGGAACAACAGAAACACACAGCAAAAATTCTTTGGAATACAAAAATAAAGTACAAGAAAGAACGGCTATGTAACATAGAAGATGATTTTAAGAGAAACACTAAAAGAGATTTCTATAGAAGGTTTAAAAACAAAATCAAAAAATTCTCCCCTGGTAACCTATGTTTAAAAATTGAACAAGGGAAACTTATTCGTGACAAGAAGAATTGCAAGTATCTGGCCAACTATTTCCAGAATCTTCTGAACTGTGAACCTCCTGAAGATGGATTGCTGTTTGGAGAGCCTCAATTCAAGTTGGATTCATTACCACCAAGTAAGGAAGAAATTAGGGACATCATTAAGCAACTAAAAAAGAACAAAGCTGCTGGGAAAGATTCAATTACTGCAGAGTTATTCAAATTTGCAGGTGAAAATATAGTGGAAAAAATAGAGGAATTATTTGCTTCTATTTGGGAAAAAGAAGAAATACCAAGTGATTGGAAGAATGCACTTAATCATCCCTTACACCAAAAAGGGTACCAAACTAACGTCATCAACTACAGAGGTATCTCCCTTCTTCCTGTAGCATACAAAATCCTATCCAAAGCATTGCAGCGGAAGCTTGAAACACATTTGGTTAAACAAATTGGCGAATACCAGGCCGGATTCAGGAAAAGGCATTCGTGTGCTGAGCAGATTTATATTCTAAAATCACTTATAAAAATAAGATCAATGAGAAATCACAAGAGAACAATCATAACCTTAGTTGGCTGAATGGTCAGTGTACTGGCCTTCAGTTCAGAGAGTTCCGGGTTCAATTCTCAGCCGGGTTCTGGATTTTAATCTTCATTTGTTATTTCCAGTGGCCCGGGGGCTGGGTGTTAGTGCTGTCCTCAACATCCCTGCAACTCGCACACCACACGTAGCACTATCCTCCACCACAATAACACGCAGTTACCTGCACATGGCAGATGCTGCCCACCCTCATTGGAGGGTCTGTCTTCAAGGGCTGCACTCGGCTAGCAATAGCCACACAAAATTATTATTATTTCAAAAAGGCATACGATTCCATAGATCATGGAATACTCATGAACGTTCTGCAGGAGTTTTCAATGGATGAGAAATCTCTGGCCATAATTCGACAATCTCTTACAAACACCTTTTCTCAAGTCAGAGTTATGGGCAAACTCTCAAATCCGTTTGAGATAATAAGGGGTTTGAGGCAAGGAGGCGGCCTTTCTCCACTGCTCTTTAATTGCATTTAAGAAAAAAAATTTATTAACGAATGGAGTATGAGAATGACTGAAAATGGAATGAAGATTAGGGTAAAGATAGGTTGTGGAAAAAACGCGATGATGTTGGACCGCCTTGCCTTCGCAGACGTCATTCGTATCCCTTTCAGACCTGAAAGAAAACTGGCGGTGTGAATTTTTGTTTGTACGTCAAAAACTGACTAAAATGCTCTTAAATACATATATTTTTAGTTTATTCTACAAAATAAAAATTGACTTCTAAAAAAAGCACCCACACAATTGTGCGTGTCAGGACTTACTTCAATACTTACAAAAAAGAAAAATTACCTTAATGCATGTGAATATACATATGTACATGATCAAATGTTCTATTTTACAGTGGGGAATAATTTAAAACAATTAAATCTTCTTTCAAACACAAGTAAACGTTACATTTTCTGTATTGAGGAGGAGTTTTGATATTACTGCCCTTTTGGCAGCAGCAGCTTGTCGTCAGACCTTGAATGAAATCTGGAGGTGTCAAAACGTCAAAAACTTACTAAAATGCTCTCAAATACATGTTTTTACAGTTTATTTTACAAAATAAAAACTATTGGCTGAAAAACAGAACCCACACACTTGTGCGTGTCAGGACTTTATTCACTACTTGCAAAAAATAAAAAATTAAAAAAATTCATCTCAGTACATGTGAATATGCACATGTACATGATCAAATGTTCTATTTTACAGTGTGGAATGATTTTAAACAGTTAAAATCTTATACATTACATTTCTCATGTAGAGTACGAGTTTTTCTTTCTCGGTCCTTTTTGCGACAGCACCCAGCACTCCTGCATGCATTGGCTGTAAGGAAACCTAGCCCACACATATTAGCGTATCAACATTCAAAACCTCATGGTATTACATACGATGTTGAAAGTTCACAATTTATGTTTGCTACACAATCTACACACTTCATAGATTATATTCTGATATTCATTAAAGTTTCTAGATTAATATGAATGCAATAAATAAATACGTACTTTAGCCATTACTGCTTCCCGCCATATTGCTAATGAACTGTATTTTAAAACTCTTCTTCCTTCCCCATGGTGGTCAAGTACTAAATAAAAACAGCTGAAGTACATGCTACGTGTCCCGCACAAGCACTGCAGTCCGGTCTAGCGCCAAGAAAACGTCAAATAAGCTCAGACATAAATAAAATACGAACCCGCACAATTGTGCGTACACGGTCTGAAAGGGTTATTACAGACAACTGTCAAACAGGCAAGAAACAAGTTGAAGAACTACAACATGTTGCAGTTAAAACAGGGTTAAGAATCTCCTTCGAAAAAACAGCATTCATGGATTCTGTAATAAAAAAATAAAAAAGACTCGGACAGACTTGTTACACTGTATGGGGATATTCAGAGTATGAAAAAAATTAAATACCTGGGAGAAATACTCACCCCCAATGGAGATGAAAAGGAGAGGGTGAGAAGGATGGAGTTGGTATTCAGACTATGACCTATAAGTCTAAGTCCCTCTCAATTCAGGCTAAGTTAAAACATTACTGCACAGTGGTTAGAACAGAGTGCCTTTATGGAGTAGAAACCTTGGCAAGGATGGCTGATCCAGTCCTTGAAAAAAGAGAAAGACGATTCTTACGAAAAATCTTAGGCCTAAGAAAGTCTACGAGTGACCCAAACGCATTCCAGTTATGATCAAATTTGGAACTCTACAAGACAGTAGAAAAAATCATGACTCTGATGAGGAATAGGAGACTGACATTTTGTGGGCATATCAAAAGAGTGAATCCTGAGAGATTGGCCAACAGGATACTTCTTCTGCAGGAAAAGTGGAAAAAACAACCGGGATGGCTTACACAGGTGCACAATGACTTGGCAGAAATAGGTATCAAGGAGGAGGATATATAAGAAAGGACATAATTTTGGAAGAAGGTTGCGGGAATGAGGGATGCATCTGAAGAGCAACATGTGAAGCCACGGAACATCTCGGTGCAAGAACGAGCAAGAAGTCAAAGACTCAAGAATCTTTGGCGAGAGTGTAAAGAGAAGGGTATCAGTCTGCGTGACAGAAGGAAGATTGTGTAAACGTGGCCTACGGGTGGCCGTATTGATAAATAATAATAATAATAATTATTATTTCTGTAAAAATGTTTAAGCAATGGAAGACAGTGTAGTGTCAGTAATATTAAAAATGATATGTACAAGATTTTTGTTGCACTACGTTAAAGAGATTCTTTTAATATTATTGACACTACGCTGTGTCTTCCATTGCTTAAACTTTTTACATAAATGATTTTATTCATTCGGCCTTAGAATTCTGTTGCTTGTACGTACAATTTTGTACGACCATTGTGTCATTACATTGTTTATTTTATTCGATACATTTGTATAATTTGTTTCATGGTTGATGATGATCTACGATTTAGGTTGAAACTAGACCCTGAATGTTAATATAAATGTATATCCTTTATAATTTGTATTGAAAAGGTGGACCTTAAATATAAAATATTTAACTACTGTTGTAATTCACAGTTCATTACGGACCAATAATCATGAAATTCTTATCTTTTGATGTTTCAGAGTGGGAAATGATCATTTTTCATACCCAGTTAACTACTTATGTTCTTCCTACAGCTTTGTATTGAAATGACAATTGAACCCTTTTTTATTACTGCATATCAAAGGTGCTATTTTAGGCACTCGTCTATCACGAGAATAAATTTACAAAATGTAAAAGTAAAAAATGTTTTCATTTAAGTAACCCATTATCACATTGCTACATATAACTACCAAATTTTCTCACTGAAAATACTGGCAAGAACATTCTGAAGACTGCACTGCAAGACCCCCTCCGTCCCAATTTCTTTTGCTGTTGGTGGTTTCTGAGACTGGTATAGGAAGGCACCCCCAAGCTTTCAGAGGGACCTCGGTGTACTAACTTGCACTCTTAACTTGCCTGACTTGTGTATGCTTGTTTGTAGGCTAACTTTTAAAAAACTGTGGCTATATTATAAAATTATGCAACAATTGTAGTCATTACAGAGGGTATCTTAGAACATACTGTAAATGCTCTGTATATTTGCCACTGACACCAAGAAAAGAAAAGTAAGTTAACCCAAGAAAAGTAACCCAACAGGTCATTGTAATTGAAAGGAAGAAACAAGTGCATATCAAGTCATACACAGAATAATAACATTCAAAGAAATACAAAATAGATGAGCCAAATGACAGGAGCTGAGATATGACTGAGAAAACCTGTTGGACTGAATACCAGGCATCCTATTTGCTGACTATGTTGTTGCAGTTCAGTCCAGATCATTTTGGGAAGTAGAATCCAGGCTGTAGAACTGCCTCAGCATGCTTTTCCTGTGTGGGTCAACTCTGCCCATTCCAGGAAACTGGATACTGCTTTGAATAGTACATGATGTGGCTGCCTCAGTAACTAGCCATAGCTGCAAGCAGCAGTTGAAACTGAGAAACGAGAGGTAGACAATCTTCATTCTCTCTGTGGTCATGAAACAGTAACAATCACCTCTCAGGTCACAGAGGAGTTTCATCAGCAACACCAGGGCTGCCCCAGCCACACCAAGCATTCTTAGGAATCAGTACTGGCAGCAACAGTTCAAACTACCCAACTGGAATTGGCCAACAGAAGGAATTTGGCACATAATTCTCAACCTTGGCCTGTGTGCAAGACGCTTACCGGGTTAAGAAATGGAATGCCATTCATTCAAGAGTATACTAAGTATGCTTGTCCTGTGTGGGTCACATACGGTGACATACATTGCGACTGTGGGACTGTGGTGCAGTTCAAAATATTGAGCATCTACTTCACTGAGGGGAATACCTCAAGTCAGTATTACTGTATTACCTTTCTTTTCTTATATATATATATATACTGATATGTAATAGCGACTTCTGGCCCGACGAGAAAAACAACGGAAAACCACCTCGCTAATCATTTCCCTAGTGTGCCTCTTCATTGACACCTAGGCTATCTATGACAGCTGTTGGAGGATCAAACCAGCCTTCGGGCTGAATACACAACATACATACGATGTTATACTATATAGACTAATAAATAAGGTATGAGATTGTGAGCGGCTGCAAAAAGACGTTGGCAGTGCTGTGAGATGGACAGCAGACAATGGTATGATGGTAAATGGGGTGAAGTCAGTTTGTAATTAACTTGCAGTCTTACATACAGTCTTGCCAGTACTAAACTTCATGGAAAATACTTCAAATGTGAAGTTACCACCTTCACTAAAAGAAACACAGGTTGAAAGAAAATAAAAATGGAACAGAACTACTGAGGCCAAGCTTAATGGAAAATTAATTTAAATTACAAAACTGTTAAGAAAAACTTGCCTCATGGCCAAATGAAGATGGATGTTTTCACTTTACACCATCGTAAATGGTAGAAAGAAATCGACGGGTAATCTCCTGTGACAAATTTAAAAAAATGTGAAATAAAGTAAACATTTTCAAATTCAATAACGTAGCTTATAATAAAAGTTTGATTGAATTCTTCTTCTTCTTCTTCTTCTTTTTTTATGACCACATAGGATCACTTTAGTCAGTCCGTCGTTCAGGTCTCTTTGAAGGGATTGTTCGGGCTTTGTGGTCCTCCCAGTACTTCTTCAGACGCTCCGATCTTCGTGCCCTTTCAAAATGTGCGTGTTGTTGGTTTGTTTTGTGTAAGGGTAAAGCGGAGGTTTGTATTCTTGAGTTTTGTATTCAATTTTATCTTATTTTTGGTGTCTTCTGTTGTAAGGCCTATTTCCTTCAGATCCTCTCTTACTTCTCTGATCCATTTACATCCTGTTGTGGTATTTTTTGAGACGAGATTGTGTTGTACTAGTTGTTTCAGAAGTCTCGAGCCTGCATCCTCATGATATGTCCAAAGAATCCCAGTCTCCTCTTACGCATAGTATCTGTAATGGGTTCTAGCTCTTTGTACACGACTTTGTTAGGTATTAACCGCCACTGTCCATCTTTCTGATATTTTTTGTTGATACAGGTTCTTCCAATCCTCCTTTCAATTTTCTGAAGTCTGTCAGTCTTTGATTGTTTATTCAGGTAAAAGAGTGTTTCTGCTGCATATGTAGCTTCCGGTTTTATAACTGTGTTGTAGTGTTTTATTTTTGTATTTATTGATAGACATTTCTTTTTGTAGATATCCCATGTTAATTTTTGTGCTTTAGCTAATCTATTTGTTCTTACTTGGATTGAGATTTTTTCATTTAAGTTATGTGTTATTACTTCTCCAAGATATTTAAACTGAGTTACTATTTTGATTTTATTACCATTTATGGTGACTTCTTTTAGCTGTGTTGGTTTTTGGGGCATAATTTCTGTTTTTTCAAATGATATTTTGAGGCCAATTTTATTTGCAATGTTTTGAAGTTCTGATATCTGGGTTTTTGCTTCTTTTATGTCCACTGCTAGTAATGCTAAATCGTCAGCAAAACCCAGGCAATTTGTTTTGATTTTTCGGCCAATCTTTATTTTGGGGGGACATTTTCTAAACCATTCCCTCATTACCATTTCTAGAGCACAGTTAAATAATAGTGGTGAGAGCCCATCTCCCTGCCGTAGTCCAGTTTTAATTTCAAATGTCTCTGATGTTTCACCCCTAAACTTCACTTTTGACTTGGTATTGGTGAGAGTCAATTTTATCATGTTTATTAATTTGGGGTGTAGTCCAAGGTGTCTTAAAATTTTAAACAGAGATTCTCTATGGATGCAATCATAAGCTTTCTTGAAATCTACAAATGTTATCACCATATCTCTGTTTCTTCTCCTGTTATAGTCCATTATCAACTTAAGACTCATGATCTGATCAGGACAGCTCCTCCAGGGTCTGAAACCTCCTTGATATTCACCTAGTTCTTTCTCAAGTTGTAAACTTATCCTATTAAGGATGATTATTGAAAATATTTTGTATGTTATGTCTAGGAGCGAGATTCCCCTGTAGTTATTAGGGTCGGTTTTGTCCCCTTTTTTGTGCAGAGGATGAATGAGGGCTGTTGTCCAGTGTTCTGGTAGTTCTTCTTTAAGTTTGATTGAATTATGTAATAAATTGAATAAATTCAATCTCCAACTTAACCATATCAAGTGTTCATATGATGTCACAAATATGTATCCTAGTATTCCAGTAAATGAGACCATTAACATTATAAAAACTAAACTTTCTAAGCATAGTAACTTAAGTAAATTTGAAATAGAGGACTTTACCAAGCTTCTAAATTTTGTTCTGAATAATAGTTATTTTTACTTTCATTAAAAAAATTTACTATCAAAAGGTTTTGACAATGGGAGACCCCCATTTCAAGGATCTTAGCAAATATTTATATGGACAGTTTGGAATCTAACAAGATAGTGAATAAAGTTAATGGGCTCTGCTTATGGCTTAGGTATGTTGATGACACATTCATTATAATAGACAAATAACATAACAATAAGAAAATCTTAGAATTTCTAAATAATCTAGACGACAATATCAAGCTCACAAACGAGACAAATCCAATAACTCCATAAATTTCCTAGACATCAAAATAACACGTGCTAATGGTAAATTTGAATTTCAAATTTTTAGAAACCAACTTTTGCCCCAGTAACAAAAAAATATGAATCCCTACATCCACACTCTTAAAAACAGACGACCTTCTTTAGTTTGATCTACAGAACATTAAAAATACCACTCTCAGCAAGTAATCGGGAAAAAGAACTTGATTATATAAAGAAGTTAGCAAAGTTTAATGGTTACAAGTTAGAAATGATTGATTAAATTTATTAACAAAGTCAAATTACAGATAAAAAATCAATATCTGGAAAAACCTAAAAAAATGAAATTTGCTACTTTCACCTACACAAATCCAGCTATCTATCAATTTACTAACACAATAAAAAAACTAGAAATCAATATTGCATATAAGACTCATAATACCAACCAGAACATATTTTTTAATCACAACACAGTAAATTCTACTTACAGCCGATTTTTGGGTTCCGGGATCTACAGCCCTTTCAGACCGAGTACGCACAATTGTGTGGGTTCGTATTTTAGTTATCCCTGACCGTATTTGATGTTTTTTCGGCGCTACACCGGACTGCAGTGATTGTGCAGGACACGTGGCGTATATTTCAATTGATTTTAGTATGCGCTTGACCGCCAGGGCGAAGGAAGAAGAGTTTAAAAAGCACAGTTGATCGGCGAGATGGCAGGAAGCAGTAGTGCCGAAAGTAAGTATTTATTTACTGCGTTTATATTAATCTAGAAGCTTTACTGAATACCGGAATATATTCAATGAAGTGTGTACATTGGTTAGTGAACGTAAATTTTGAAGCTACACCATCGTACGTGATACAACGAGGTTTTGAATTTTGATACGCACAATTGTGTGGGTCCTGTTTTTCGGATTTAGTTTTTATTTTGTAAAATAAACTATTAATATGTGTATTGAGGAGCATTTTAGTCAGTTCTTGACGTACAAACAAAAATTCACACCTCCAGTTTTCTTTCAGGTCTGAAAGGGATAGGCTCACTTGTTCGCAATGTAATTATTCGTACATGGGACAAACAGGCCATAGCTGCCAGACCAGGTATTTAGAACATTTCATTGCTTCAAGGCATAATAAATACTCCGCTATGAGCTCTCATATGATAGACAGGTCATAAATTTACCACAGTTAAACAAGATTTAAAGATCTTAAAAGGGATGTATAAAGGCAAGCTAATGACAGAATTAGAAAAATACATTTATTTAGATCAATATTTCAATAAGAATCAAAATTTGAATGATGCAATTGAAATAAAAAATCCATTATATGAACAAATTCCAAAATTTCTTTTAACATTTAATATAAAGGATAAGAACACTACAAAAATATTTAACGCTAAATCCACAAACATTTCCACTACACCAGTGACTGCTACTTCCCGCTCCCCAGTTTACGCCAATTCCCCTCTGCACACTACCAGCGATCCTAAAACCCTGCTCATTCCTCCTTCCCCTACTCTCACCCCCCCCCCCCCCCCTGCTACAACAGACGCACTCCTATACCATGAGAAGCAGAAGCATGTCAACGGTCAGACTCTCTGGTGCAGTTAATGCTGCAAGCCAATGCTACAACAGTCAACAGGGTAAGCGTTAAAAATTCCACTTCACGAATTAAATTAGAAATCCTTCAAGTGTGATATTCACACCAAATTTTCCTCCAATTGCAGAACTTCAACATGCATTCCCACAGCGGATTAACAGTTGCATCCATCTTTTAATTTGAACATCCCCTTTTGACTAGCTGTTTTTACAACATTCCAAGCACTTCAACTAAGCGGCGGTATCAACCCTAAGTAGTTTCTGAAGCTTCTTAACTTAATTAAGAAGGAGTCTTCAATTTATATAAATAATTCATTAATAAAATGATTAAATACATCGTAACGACAGATCATGAACTTTAACACAAGTTTTTCAACCAGTGTTTTACTAGTAATTTATTATGATACAGTACTATGTTTTACAACTTCCATTCTATTATTGAAGTTAAGAAAATAAGAACATTATAGAAAGTTCAACATACAAATGTATTCAGTGTGCTGTGCTCAGTCCACACTTCACAGCCTAATGTTCAATGTTTTAATAAAAAATAACTGTATATATCTTATATCATATACTTGTAAATAAGAGTTGTATTTAATCAGAATTTTACCACAGATATATTATGACATTATGTTTATAACTTTCATTCTCTTATTGAGGTCAAGTAGATAAGAATTTAAAGAGAGTTCAGCATAGAAAATGTATTCATTGTACTGTTTTTAGTCAATCCACACATCACACTCTAATGTTGAATGTTTTAATAAAAATAACTGTGTAGAATTTAATCATAACATATAAATATTAGTAGACTCTTAAGGGATAATCTCATACATAAACAACAAAATCAGGATCCTGATCTAGCCTAGAGAAGATATAATTGGCTGATGATGCTTGTAATACAAGCAAAACATGTCCCATTCCATTATAAACTAATATAAAAAGATCATACCTAATTATAAGGATTTTATTGTATTGACTAGGTGGCTGTTTAATAAACAAGAATTATATACTTTAATAAGTACCCTTGATAATGCCGAGCGCAGACTTCGGGGAAACGTTGGTACCACGACATGCTCCTGGACCACAGACTACAAGCGCGGAAAATACTGATATGATCTGAGGTACTCCTTAGTTCTTTGTTCTGTTCCACTTTGACGTTTGATTACGATGGGCCCGGCACACCCTAAGGCATTTTATACTCAAGTGCCAGATTTCAATCAGTCCATGTGTAATCTCGAGAACAGTAGCATTTTCTCCGCTGGTGTACCGGCACCTGACTAAAGGAGCTGTTGGTTCCTTTAGAGAGTTGGATTATTTACTGCTGGCTATCTGGTTTACTCATCCAGCTAAAAGGGGTACCAAGGCTTTCAGCTTGGGAGTGTGGTTCCCATAGCTCAGTCTGGCATTGCTTCTACTTACTTGTCAGGCTCCTCACTTTCATCATTCCTCTCTAATTTCCTCTGGTCTAAGTAGTTGTTGAATTTCACGCCCTTTGTGGTTTTTCCCATTCCTCAGACCTGTTCAGTTTTCCGTCTTATTAGTATTAAGAGAGATTGGTTGCTTCCTCTTAGAACAATTACCACTGCTACTTATGGTGACTGTACTTTTGACTATTTCACTTGCTTATGAAAGGAATTTTTTTTTAATTTACAGCCTCTGAGGGTTGGAGGTGTGAAGGTGTATGACCTGGATGTTCATCGCAAGGAGATAATGATGGATATGGATCTTTTGTAAGTCCTCTTTTCATCTTACTATTGAATGATGGTTTGCTTCTCTCTTCTTGTAACCTGTTTCTGCTTACTTTCATATGTCCTTGGTTTTTAAAAATTCTCTTTTGTCTAATGAGTATCCAGACAGAACCATTTCTGTTAGAATTTAATGATGTTATTGGATTTACGTCCCACTAACTAGTTTTGAAGGCATTTAGATATTTGAGCACCTTTATATACCACCGGACCGAGCCGGGATTGAACTCTCAACTTGAGTACTTTACCGCCTAACCTACTCAGCCTATCATTGTTAGAATTTAATGCCATGTGTCTTGAATATCTTAGTGATTTAGTTGGTGGATTTCCAAGCTAGAAACCAATTTTTTATATCCTGGAGACTGAAATATTACATTTATAGATATTCAAAAGGCATATGACAGCATATCATGGAAACTTGTCTGGGATGCATTTATAAAAAAGAAGGTACAAGTACAAATGATCAAAGCCATGTATGAAAAGTGTGTAAGTAGTGTGAAGACAAACTGGTTCAAACAGGACTTCGACAGGGAAGTGTATTATCCCCTCTACTCGGTCATAGATGAAATTAACAAGAGTGTACAACAAAAAGTGGAAGCCGAAGAGACAAAGGACTCGCTCTGCAGATGGCATACTAATGTGGGGAGAAGAAGAAATGGAAGTACGTGAACAAGTTACTCTCTGTAATTGGGAGATAGAGGAATAAGGAATGAAAATAAGTGTGGAGGACATTAAGACAGTAGTAATGCTGAAATGTAATGGAGAAGGAAGAGGGAATATTGAAGTAAATGGAAGACGATTACAAGTTTTGATGAGCTTCAGATATTTGGGGAGTCTACTTGCAGAAGATGGGAAAATAAGTAAACTGGGACGTCCTAGAGAAATGCAAGAAAATTCTGTACTCAGTGTATTGCACACCAGTTTCGACATACACAGTGGGCCCATGGAGAGCAATAAAACCTTATGAAAGCAGAATCCAAGCAGTCGAGATGAAATTCCTTAGAGGAATAACTGGGAAAAATACAAAGGGATAGAATCAGAAACATAGATATCAGAGAGAGAATAAATTGTATTCACTAAACTACAAGGCAATATAGAGACCAGTAAGCTGAAATGGTACGGACACATGGTGAGAATAGAAGAGGATAGAGTTCCAAAGTGAGTATTTATGGAGAAAACAATAGGAGGAAGACAACAGGAAGGCCCAGAAAGAGGTGGGTGGATACGGTGAAGGAGAGTGAAGGTAGAAGAAATATTGGAGGAAGGAAGGGAGTTGTGGAGAGATACACAACTGTTCAGGTCCTTGATTCACAACCTGACCCACAAGACTGGAAACAGGAAAATGATGGTGGTGGTGGTGGTGGTGGTGGTGGTGGTGGTGGTGGTGACTGAAAAATGAGCATTTCCAAAACTAGTCATGTTACTTGTGAAGAAACGTTTGATGATTCAATGCCATATAGAAAATGAAAACTGGAACATATTGATCATATCAAGTGCTTAGGCTGTGTAGGAAGGTAGTATAGTCATCGGCTGATACTCATAAACAGATTATTCATATTTTTTCTGCGATTCTTCTGATCCTTGAATTCGGGGATGCAGATGCCTTTGATGGCTAAGGAGACCAATCCTGGCATGAAACATATGATTACGTTGGTTGCATCTTATAGAGGGTGGATATCGTGGTTGATCCTGGCATTGTTTACACCGCTGACAATTTGTTGCTCCCTGTGTATGGTGTTCGTGCTCAAATTGTGCAACAGGGTATTATAGTAAAATACAATTGAGGTGTAGCAGTGAGCTCGCAGTAGCAATTGATGGTGTTTTGATGAGAGTTCTCAGATGAAACTACTTTTACGTCAGTCTGTTTTCAGACCTGCTTAGAGCTGTTCTGCGCTTTATAGCTCACCAGGAAAGGAAAGTAGAAAAAATTAGTGTTGGCAGGAAAATAACCTCATATCCAAAAGATACTTGACAGTTGCCTGGAGATGATGCCTTAAGTCAGTTTGTTATATTATGTTAGTGCATAATATAATGAGAGTTTTCTTGAAATCCAGAAGTCTGCAGCTTGAAATAAGTATTTACCATTCAGTTTAATGTTTAGACAGAACTTGCAGAGTTATCTGTTATGTGTGCATAGAAGTTATTCAAGCATTCGTGGGTACGATTGCTATGGTAATGGTCGGCATTGAGCCTTTTGGTTTGAGGGTTCCTGGTATTGATACCTGGCTGGGTCTGGGATTTTAATCGTGTGTGTGGTAAATTCCTTTCATTTGGAGATTAAGTGTTCGTGTTTGTTCCGACACACACCTCTTCATATTCACACACCACACCACACCACACGACCAAGCACCACAGAAACATGCATTTGTGAATACATAATGAAAATCCACAGCCTGTTTCCAGTCATTCCACCGGGTCAGGGAATGGAATGAATGAAGCCCCCATCTAGCGGCAAGTAGGGGAATTGTGCCAGCTGCCAAAGCCTGTCGCACTCCTCTAGGGCAATGATTAATGAATGACAGATGGAATGAAATGATATTGGAGAGTGTTGCTTGAATGAAAGATGATAGGGAAAACTGGAGTACCTGGAGAAAAACCTGTCCCGCCTCCACTTTGTCCAGCACAAATCTCACATGCAGTGACCGAGATTTGAACTGCAGAACACAGCGGTGAGAGGCCGGTGCACTGCCACCTGAGCCACAGAGGCTGTTGTGAATAAATCTCTCCACTTATGTTTGGTGTAAGGAGAGGCATCCGGCTGCAAAACAGGGCCAAATCCACTTGTGCGACACTTTTTGCACCTGTGGAAAAGCGGTAGAAGGGGAAGATTTGTTAAGTGTGCATAACCTGTTTCGATGGGATTTTAAAGTGTACTGACAGTGCTGTTGTGTAGTTTAAGGAGTAGACTAACAAACTGCACTAAAATGAAACTTCAGTATTTCTCACTGCATCACGTTTCTTCCTCATACTGTAAGGTACGTTCTTTTCGAAGGCTTCACATATACACCTCATTGTGTTGTCATATAAGAAACTTCATTGACAACCACTGTACCACATAAAGGCTGGTTAGGTGTACTTGCACTATCAGACAGCAGTACATGGCACCAGACAAAGATCTCCGCGTGAACACAGAATTTTATCATTAACATGTGGATTTTCGTTGCCATTAAATTACAGTATAATATTAATTTGGGGATATTAGGTCGCGTAATGTTTATAATCTGCTGACGTGTTGCAATCCTGCAACCAGGATAGTCTTCAGAGCAATTAATAAAGTATTGGCAACTGTCACTCCATAGTAACTAGACTCAAGATAGAGAGAGCCTATTAGAAATGCAGTTCATTCTAGGGCCTACAAAGTAAAGGAGAGATGTTCACAATTTAAGTATGGAGGGCAGCCATGATCTACTCAGTACATAGCAGTCACCTTTCTTAAAATTATTCAGGTATTTAGAGTCATTCATGAGGCGATATAAACATGATCTCTATATGTGAATTTTTGGTTGATGCAATAAATTTTTTAAAAATAATTCCCGTTTATAATTGTTCCGCCCTCATATACATCAAGGATTCCTTTAAATTAATTATCTGGTGGAGATGAATGTATTAAGATATATTTTTGCTCATTGAATATTGACTGTTAATGAATTGTTCCCCTGTTTTTCAGTTATGCTGGAGATTGTGATATTTCATTCAGTCTCTGTGGAATTAAAGGTGGCATCAAAGATTTCCAGGTAAGCTACTTGATTTTTTGAACAGTAAAATATATTGTACAATTTTTATGATGCTTAAAATAGAAGGATAATCTTTGGATCCCAGCTATTTCTTGACTTCTTGGGTAACTCAATAATTTTGTCCATAGGGATGAGAATTTTCTCTAAAGCCTGGCAGCATATATATTGAAGAAAAGAAAAAAGGCCCCCCAATGTAGAACCAGGTTGATCATTCTGGATTTAGAGTGAATCCTCATTTTCGCATATCAGATTATTCCTCACTCTGGGATTACTCGTCATTAAAATATTTGAGTACTTCCTTGACCAGGAGCTAAATCCCACAAATAGGAAAATGGGGCATTTCTTGAAGTTGACTCAGTAGAACAGACCTATGTAATGTGTAGAAATAAAATTTCATTAGTTTCCTCATAACTGCCTGATTTTAAGAATAGGTGTAAATAATAGTGTGTGATTACATACATAATCATTAAAGACTGGTATGCCTTTCAGCGTTCAGTCTGCAAGCCTCTGTGAATTTACTAAATGTCGCCACAATCCTCTATTTGCAACTAGAGCTGTGGCCTCATTTAATTCTATACAGTAGAAGTCCGATAGTCGGGCACGTTCAGGACCGGCCCAGTGCCGAATTACCGAAAATGCCGGACTATCGGGCGGTACCTCTTACTACGATATAGGTTAAGGTGTACAGCGAAAAGAGCTGTAACGCGGCGTTTTGCAGTAAAATGTTGATTAGTTTAATAACACACTCCTCTTTTCAAACGTGTTGTTTCTTATTGCCATTCCATAATAATGCCGGAAGAGTCTTTCAGTCTACAACTTCTCCTATCCTTCTGTCCGCTTCAGTTTTTGCAGGCATGCTCCCATCCATTTTTGAACGTGGCCCATACATTCAATTTATGAAATCTGTTTTTTTATCATATGGTTTTCTTTGCAGTACTCAGTATAGCACACAGCCTTCTAGACTGAATATTTCCAGAGATAGAGATATTTAAGTAAGTCAATGCATAACAACTGGACTGTATCAGATACATTTGCAATATTAACCTTGAAATAATAAAACATACACTTCCAGTGGTTTCTACAAATAATGCATCAAATTGTTCAGGAGAAATTATTATTAAGAAATAATAACATTAAAAAATCCTAGAATGGTGCCGGACCATCGAGCGTTCCGGACTGTTGGATGCCGGACTAATGGAATTCTACTGTACTGTACCTCTTATCTTCAAATCGTTAGAAACTGAGTCTAACCATTGTTGTCTTGGTCTCCCTCTACTTCTCTTACCCTCCATAACAGAGTCCATTATTCTCCTAGGTAACTTATCCTCCTCCATTCGCCTCATGTGACCCCACCACCTAAGTTGGTTTATGCGTACAGCTTCATCCATCGAGTTCATTCCAAAATTAGCCTTTATCTCCTCATTCCGAGTACCCTCCTGCCATTGTTCCCACCTGTTTGTACCAGCAGTCATTCTTGCTACTTTCATGTCTGTTACTTCTAACTTATGAATAAGATATCCTGAGTCCACCCAGCTTTCGTTCCCGCAAAGCAAAGTTTGTCTGAAAACAGACCGATGTAGTTTCGTCTGGGAGCTGACTTCCTTCTTACAGAATACTGTTGATCGCAACTGCGAGCTCACTTCATTAGCTTTACTACACCTTGATTCAATCTCATTTACTATATTACCATCCTGGGAGAACACACAATCTAAATACTTGAAATTATCGACTTTTTCTAGCTTTGTATCACCAATCTGACATTCAATTCTGTTGAATTTCTTACCTACTGACATCAATTTAGTCTTCGAGAGGCTAATTTTTATACCATACTCATTGCACCTATTTTCAAGTTCTAAGATATTAGACTGCAGGCTTTCAGCACAATCTGTTAAATATCTGTAAGTAAAGTTGATACTTCTGACACAAATAAAGAAAGAAAGAGCACAATCTGCCATTAAGACCAAGTCGTCAGCATAGGCTAGACTGCTTACTACATTTCCACCTAACTGAATCCCTCCCTGCCATTTTATACTTTTCAGCAGATGATCCATGTAAACTACGAACAGCACAGGTGAAAGATTACAGCCTTGTCTAACTCCTGTATGTACCCTGAATCAAGAACTCATTCTGCCATCAATTCTCGCTGAAGCCCAATTGTCAACATAAATGCCTTTGATTGATTTTAATAATCTACCTTTAATTCCATAGTCCCCCAGTACGGTGAACATCTTTCCCTCGGTGCCCTGTCATATGCTTTCTCTAGATCTACGAAACATAAACACAACTGCCTATTCCTCTCGTAGCATTTTTCAATTACCTGGTGCATACTGAAAATCTGATCCTGACAGCCCCTCTGTGGTCTGAAACCACACTGGTTTTTATCCAACTTCCTCTCAAAGAGTGATCGCACCCTCCAGTCCAAGATGCCAGTGAATACTTTGCCTGGTATACCAATCAATGAGATACCTCGATAGTTGTTCCAATCCTTCCTGTTTCCTTGCTTATAGATAGGTGCAATTACTGCTTTTGTCCAATCTGAAGGTACCTTACCAACACTACATACTAATCTTGCTACTCTATGAAGCCATTTCATCCCTGCCTTCCCACTATACTTCACCATCTCAGGTCTAATTTCATCTATTCCTGCTGCTTAATGACAATGGAGTTTATATACCATCCTTTCCACTTCTTCAAGCGTAATTTCACCATCATTATTTTCCTCCTCCCCATGAGCTTGACTGTTTGCAACACCACCAGGAAGATCTTTTACGTTAAGAAGATGTTCAAAATATTCCCTCCACCTCTCCAGAGATTCCCTGGGATCTATTATGAGTTCACCTGAATTACTCAAAACACTGTTCATTTCCTTTTTCCCTCCCTTCCTAAGATTCTTTATTACTGTTCAGAAAGGTTTCCCTGCTGCTTGACCTAGCCTTTCCAGTTTATTACAAAAATCTTCCCACGACTTCTTTTTGGATTCAACAACTATTTGTTTCACTCTGTTTTGTTCATTTATGTACAAATCCCTGCCTGCCTCGGCCCTTGTTTGGAGCCATTTCTGATAAACCTTCTTTTTACATTTACAAGCTGCTCTCATTTCATCATTCCATCAAGTTGTTTGCCTTTTTTTCCCATCAAGTGTGTGATCATACTTTAAAAATTGTATGTCTGTATTTTTCTGTAAATACATTTTCGGATTATTTTTCATCCAAAAAAGAAAAAAAATACCTCACAGTGGCATATTAATTATGCAATTTAAGTGTATTACCAAAGTTCGCAAAAATATCCTCATAAAGGATGTGCGGTACTGTATAGTACCTGGCTATTGACAACCTAACAACCTATAGGACCAATTTACATTTCTTCCAGTTTTCCCTCTGATTAATGTTAATAGAACATGGTTGCCTAGTCCTCTGGTCAGTAATGTAATCTACAGTTTCCTGTCACTGCAGCAGGACAATTAATTCCCTCTAATTGTGGTGTTAATTTGTTAGAAAATGTTTGACCTCAAACTTCTTGGTGCATTGCTGTATTGAAAGTTATGCTGTTTGTCTTGTTGCAGATCCATGGGATGATGAGGGTAGTGATGAAGCCTCTTATCAGGGAGATGCCTTTGGTGGGTGGTCTCCAAGTGTTCTTCCTGAACAACCCAACTATAGACTTCAACTTGGTGGGAGTCGCAGACCTGTTGGACATGCCTGGGCTGAGGTGAGCTCCAGTCATTGAACTTTGACTGTAAAAGTAGGGCAGAGTTACCATACACATGAAAAATCTTGCTGTCCTTTCCAAGGAACAAACTGGTAAAAAATCATGTTATGTATAGAAACAAGGAACTGATAATAGGATAAACACAATGATAGGTCAGCATTGGAAAAGGGAGCTGCAGGAAGGGAGATGACAGACACACAAAGACTAGGACAGTCTTAACATCTTCATGAACTGCGTGGTTCGGTCCCAAGAAAAGGCACATTTGTAGAACTGGTTTGATGAGGAGGGAGCCTATCTGCATGTAAGGAACAACCTCACTATGTCTCCTCTATTAATACTGAAGATATTTTCTAACTGTTGGGTTCGATTCAGCGTCGCCAACCGTCGCTGATACGACATCTTACTGTTGCCATTCATATTACATGTTGACACTGTGTAGTCATATTTTATTTGTGACTTGTGAGATTATACATACTGCCTCGCCACTGCTATGTTGTGAAAATTGCTACTGTTACATTTGCAGGTTTATGTAAAGCACTTTTTTTTCTTTTGGATTGTAAATCTGTTTGGAAATACCAGGTAAGCAGAATTGTGATATGTTCGAATAATGTATTTAATAAAATAGATGGTGTGATATGGCGAACAGAGCATTTTATTAATATAGTCTTATTTTGTCCAATTCTTATGTATAAAATTCAATTAGGATGTCTAAGAACCAAGAAAAATCTATGAGAACTCTGAATAGGAAAGGAACATTACCTCCTCCTTTCTGTGATAAGTTCCTAACATAATGAGGATCAGTTGAACACATTCTTGTCTCTACTTTGGTACGGTTTGCAGACTTAGCCTTTGTGTATTCTGATTGACTTACGGCATATGTGTATTAGCACAGCGCAGTTTCACTTCAGTCTGTCAAATAACAGCATATTTCAAGAAGGGAGTTTAATTATTTATACCAGGCTAACACCGGAAGAATACGGTTGTAAGAAGGCGTATATCAAAATAAAGGCAGAAATCTGTAACATTAAATCGAGTGAGGGTGAGAGAGAGTTTGTTTCCTTAATTCCTCATTGAGCTTGGAAACAGACTTAATTATGAATATCTTAATTTCTCATTGACTTGGTTTACATTTAGGTTATAGTTCGTTATGTTTATAACTGTTGATTTCAATATGGAACTAGTCAAGTTAGCAGTAATGATGAGCCATTAAAAAAAAGAATAGGGTGGCGATATTTGTGTATAGCTTTACGTAAAGCAGTGTATGAAGATAGTCCTTGTCCTTTTGTGTTTTCATGTTTTTTCCTTCTCTTCTCTTTCCACATTGAGAAACTCTTCCTTAGTTTATTTTCTTTTTCACCATTAGTGCATGTATGGTGATTGTTGCAAATTTGATTTATTGATTTATTTCTATGGGCTGCATCTTATCTAAATGTTTGCCTGTGATTCCAGCTTTGTAATTTGTTGGACACCTTTGTCTTCAACATCCCCATCACCTTAAAATGGCATAGGAAACCTGCCCTCCTACCACTACTATACATTATATGTACACCATCTAAAACAGTTTAGCTTCACTTAAATAAGCTGTTGAGTTTCAATTCTTAATCCATACTCATGCATTAAAATACCTTTTGAAAGGGGCGAAGTACCAACAGTGGAACAACCATTGCATCATAGTCTCCGCTCATTTAACCCTTACACTGCTATGCCCGAAATATCTCATGCGCGGTAGTTCATTATGTCATTGCTGTGCCCGAGATATCTCGTCGGCAACTTAAGCTATATTTCTTAAAAGGAAATATATACCTTTGGAGTTTCCTTTTGTTTTCATACTTGAGTGGCAGTAAGCTACTTCTTTCGGGAACATAATGGACCATAAGTCAAAGTGCAGACTACATTTTAAGTCTATATGTGGGTAAATATCTGAAATAATGCGCTAAGCTCAGTACACAACCTAGGTTGACAGTCCCGGAAAGCACCTTTGTCCAGGGCTTGTAAAAATACCTTCAAGTAGCGAACAGCACGTACACTTGGAGTTTGAACTTATAGAAGCTGTGTATACTCTTGAATTGAAAGATGAGTACTCAGATGTCACTGATTGAATATCAAACTTTTTATAATTTTGGCTTTAATGGACAACCCTGACTTTCTCGGTCCTTAACCCTTTGCAGACAGTCTTTTTCCTTGTGTAGTCCTGGGGCCTGTTCCACGAACGAACTTTGCAACTTTTCACTTTCCACTTTGCACTTTTCAGTTCAGATTTTGTTCCACCATCACTTTTCAGATTTAGCTTGCAAAGTGAAAAGTGAAAAGTTAGGAATCTTTTCACTTTTCAAGTCTGTTATGTTCCTCCATTGGTACAGAAATGCAAAGTGCAAAGAAATGAAGTGAAAAGTTTTCATAAATCTTGCAAAGAGACGATTCCCTTTTCATCTGTTAATTAACAAGTATGTACACTAGTTTCTCGGCATAGAATTTTGTTTAGTGATATAAAATACCAATATAAATGGTCCGTTATTGGACATTATAAATTTTCCAGCTAACCCACTCCTGGTTACCAGCATTTCGCCCTCGTGTGCTAGGTTGGGCTCATCAGTTGGTACCTAGCACACATACCAAGACGCTGGCTACTGCATACCATGGAGGCCACTGCTTAGGCTACTTAGAGCCAACGCCAGTGCCTATGCACTATGAGAGACTTTGTATTATAAATTTACTCATTCGGGACAAATATTTCAGATTCCCTATGGGAATTAACATGTATATCATAGTGATATAAACACGTTACAACGTGACCTTTGTTAGAATCAAGTGAGGACAGTGATGAAGAATCCAACGTATAAAGACGAGATTAATTTTCATAACCTCACTTTGACGGTTTTTCGCTAGCGATTTCGTATTACCCCAACAGAGGCTGACGAATTCTTGAAATGATCAGTCATTTATTGAAGCATGCAACAAAAAGAACAACAAATTCTTATATGCTTACATTGGTTAGTAAATGGTGCCCAGCTGCACAGTGTAGCACCAATGTATGAGACATCAAAATCAATTATTTGCAGAACTGTTACCAAAGTCGTAGATATTATAGTAAATGTAATATTTCCTACAAGTACGTAGGCCTGATAATCCACATAATATAGCTACGGGATTTCTAATGAAGGGTGAATTTCCTTTTGTGTGTGGATGTGTTGACGGTACTCTTGTTAACATTGATGTGTGTCATCATTTGAGAGGTTATCTTTATAGTTGTCAAAAAGGATGTCAAGTTTCTCCTGAACAACTTCCAGCACTGCCAGCTTCTTATAATATTAATCTTTCTTTCCCATGGTAAAAACTTAAACCACAATTATACCGTCAGGTTCGCCTCGAAAAGTAGAAAGCATTAAAATCATAGAATATTAGGCCTATACAGTTTGCTCATGGACTAAACTCGATCGGATCACTCATTTGCAGAGATTTTTCACTTTGCGAAGAAATTGAAAAGTACAACCTAGATCATGGTGGAACAGAAAGACTTCGCAAGAATTGAAAAGTGAAAAGCGCAAAGTTGAAAAGTTGCAAAGTTTGTTCATGGAACAGGCCCCTGCACTAGTTGTATTTTTTTTCTTTCTTCGAAAAAGCTGTATAGTTACAATGAAGGTATAATGAAGATACAAAGTCTGACTCACAACATTATGAATTCATTTATCACTCTAGATATACACTACAAGCAACAAACATGTACTTGAAAGACAGTTTGCCCCTTTCCTATTTCTCATCAACAATTTGTTGTACCAATCCTAAATATGGCAATTACATTCATTACTAGTGTTTTTGCCACCATTTCAGCTTCCTGATTGACCATTGGACTGGCAATTAAATATTTAGACAGCTGGTCTTGGCAGGTAAATATGTATTTATGTTGCCTTTCTGTAACTGGCAGGGATTCCACGACGTTGATTGCTACTTTCTCAAATACCTGATTAGGGGTGTCTGTTAAAATCATGGGTGCTCTAACCTCTGGACCCATAATTTATTTTTCTGACACAAAAGGACAAGAACGTATAAATGTTTCTACATCCTTCTTCATATTCGGCCACTGTATAACATCTTTGATACTGCTAACATTCTCGTGATCTCTTGGTGTCTGCCTACAAGGGACGTATGGGCATCATGTAATATTGCTAACTTTTCTTCCTCAGTTAAGTCTTTTAGCTCTTTAACAGGTGTTTTGCCTTCCTCTTCGAACTCATTCTCCTCTGCTATTGTGTCCTCGGAGTTGGAGTCTTCGATTCGTACCTGTTTTCCTGACCTCTCTGCTTTCGCGTCTGCGAGATCATTCCGCTCATTATCTACTCTTTCGGCCTCACCTGTTTCACCTGACCCTTGGGGAATGGTTCTCTCTGAACTCACCACTTATACCGTTCTCTCAGGTACAGCGGGAATTCTACTCGATGCATCCATGTTCTTGTTCGTTTTGCCCGTCTTGTACACTGTCGTGAAATCATACTCGGCTAATTTCAATCTGAATTTTATTAACGTGGATGACGGGTCATGCACATTAAATACCCACTTCAGTGGCTTGTGATTTGTTACTTCTGTGAAGTGTTTCCCGAATAAGTACGGCCTGAAATACTTTACGCCCCATACAATTGCAAGTAGTTCTTTCTCTGTGACAGTAGTTTTCGCAGCTTTATTCAGAGTTCTACTTGCATATGCCATCGGTAAATCTTTCCCTAATTCTCCCTGTGATAGGATAGCGCCTAAAGCTTCGCCGCTTGCATCCGTAGTGAGGATGAATGGCTTCTCAAAATCTGGGTACTGTAATATGGGTTTCTCAGTTAACTTCTGCTTCAAAATATTGAAAGCTGTCTCCTGCTTGTCTGTCCATACATAAGGAACATTGTTCTTCAGGAGTTCGTACAGAGGTTTTGCTATCTTACTGTACTCGGGAATGAATCTTCGATAATACCCACTTAAGCCTAGAAATCCCTTCAATTGTTTTGTGGTTTGAGGCCTAGGAAAATTCCTTACAGCCTCCATCTTTCGCTCATCTGATTGCACTCCATGCTCGGTAATGACATGACCTAGGAATGCTACTTCTGTTCGCAGAAATTTGCACTTATCTGGCTGCAATTTTAGCCTCTGTTCCCTGAGTCTTTGAAATACTTCCCGTAATCTCTGATTAGGGTCTTCTATGGAACTAGCATACACCAAAATGTCATTGATGTAAATCAAACATTTAACACCATTTAAGCCTGACATGGCTGTTGTCATGAGCCTCATAAAGGTACTCGGCGAGTCTTTCAAACCCATGGGCATATGCAAATACTCGTAATGCCGCTCTAAGGCTGAGAGTGCCGTCTTCTCACGGTCCTCTGGCCTTAATAGCACCTGATGGTATCTTGATGCCAGATCCATGGTAGAAAAATACCGTGCTTTCCCTAAAGCATCTAAGAGCTCTGATATGAGAGGTATTGGGAATACTGTCCCTATTGTCACTTTGTTGAGAGCATGAAAATCAATGCAAATTCTGTATTTCTGTTTCCCTGAAGCATCCATTTTTTTTGGAACAAGATAATAATGGCGCGGACCATGCAATCTTACTAGGTACAATTATTTCTTCCTGTAACATCTTGTCAATCCTTTTGAGCCTCAGGTAATCTGTAAGGTCTCACATTAATTGTAGGTTAGTTTTCCCTGACTCTGATTTCATACTGTAACAGATCGGTGTAAGTTAATTTATCGCTTTCTAAATGAAAAATATTATATGCTGCACAGACAGCATACAACCCTTCTCGGTCTTTAGGTGCTAAATGATCGACCCTTAATTGTTCTATCACTCTTTGTTCTCAAGATTTAGTGCTTTCCTGCTCTACTTGTGTTACTTGATTCACTTTCTTTTGTTCCGTTCGCTCTGAGATTGTCATGGGTTCAATCTCTTAGGGAGTACGGGGCTTTCGAATTTTACTTCAATTTCCCTGTATTAAGTACACTCATTAATGCCTTGTGATTACATGCCTTCGTCAAGCAACTCGCTATGTATACACCTGGTAAAATTTTCTTCTTGTCAATCACACCTTCCGCTACTCTTTTGTCCGTTCTCACCTCAACAATCGTCTCTGTTCTGGGTTTGAGACGGATCGTGTGGACTTGAGCGGTTTTCATTGTTATGTGGTGTTGCTCACCATTTGGTATGACATAGCCCTCTTTGAAATTTATTATACTATCTTTAAGTATATATCTGCTTATAATCCCTTTATACTTGAGCTGTATATCGTCACCCACTATGTGAAAGTCTGCATTTGACTCTCCTGTTGGAAGTCTTATGGTGCCCTTGGTTCGGATTCTCTCTGAACATACATCCTTTAATTTAGAGGCAGGTTCCCTAGCAATCATGGCTTCTCTTGGTACTACCTGACTTTTTATAAGGGATATTTCACTTCTGGTATCTAATAGGAATCGAAGCAGGTTCTCCTGACCTTGTATTCCAATTTCTACAGTGCCTTCTAGTGCACTCAAATTATCCCTGTTAGTAACACTTATTTGACATACTTCACGTACACTTAAACCCATTGGGTATCTTCGATCAAAAATCTCTACATATCCATCCCTGTAATTAATTATACTCTCTTGCAAAAGGTCTCTCCCTATGAGGCCATCTGACAAAAGTCAAATTATCTCCGGCAACATGAAATTCAGGGGAAGAATCCCCTATGTATAATATAATGCACCCCTTAGTGTGTGAAGTCTTCCCTGTCATGCCTGAGAGCTCTATTACCGGTTTACGGTAGTGAATCTCTTTCTTCGGTACACTTCTTTCCCGAACTAGGCTAATGTCAGCCCCTGTATCTACCAAAAATTTGAAAGGTCTACCCCGTTCCGCTTGCGTCGTGCATTACTTCTGCGTTACTAGGGGTAGAACTAGCATTTATATCTGAACCCTCCATTATAAGTTGGCTTTTGACCCACCCTCTCTGGATAATCACTGGGCTCCGAGCTGGATTGACTGTTCCCGAACAACTGCTACTATCTGCTTTCTGCCTCAAAGCGACTCGAATTTCTTTACTTTCCCGTTGCCTTCCTCTCAATGTACCTGAAACAGTGATGAGACACAATTACAATTTTATTCACTTGTATTCCCGATCACTAAGCATGGCTTAAAATGATCATAATTACACTTGTATATATTCACAACAAATGAACACCCAAATTTTCTAGTAATTTCTCGTAATTAATTGTTACCCCAGTTCTGACACCAAATTTCTTAAGTCCAGCTCTCTCCACCTCAACAGGCTGAGGACTTGGGTTCTGAGTTATGGGAGTGGATAGTCAGATCAGTAAAGTTTGAATACTAATTATATTGTAAAACCAAGAATTTTCACACACAAATATATACAAGATAAATGTACAATTTAAACACAATATCTCTGGCACCATTTAATACTCAATACCTCCTCAGTTTCAGATCTCTAGTACACACAAGAATATATATAATGCATATATTCACTGGTTGAATACTCAACTATGAAGTATAGCCGATCCTTGTACAGCTAATGTCTTCACTCTTCTTTTCTAGCCTTCTCCTCTTCTGGAACTCGTTACTCCTCACAGCAATGTGAATTCTCCTAATTGAGTTTCTGGTCTGTAATCTTATATTCCAACACCTATTTGACAATCGGTGTGGAAAACCCTTGTGATTGGTCACCAACAAATCACACTCAGTTCAAGAGCCTGATATCCCTATATCTTACTATCACCTTTACTGCGTACTGCAGCTTACTGCCAAGTCTACCAGCACTCCAACAGTTCTCCCTAGTTAATTATTCACCTTTCTGTGCGATAGTGCCTACGGCCAACACGAGCTAATAGTCAACTGCCGTCTTCGAGATTTCAGAGTCAAAAAGCCCTGTTGTTTACAAGTTACGAAGTTATATAGTTTCTTTCTATTCTTTCTCGAATAATCTTACTGATTCATATACCACCACCACCACCACCACCACCACCACCACCACCACCACCACCACCACCACCACCACCACAAGTCACTAGTTCACGTCACGACTGCACTGTTCTCTGATTGGTTCTTTAGCATGGAACCACCCAGTCGCGTTGCATTACACACATTCCAGAGACTTTGGAAACTGTTTCTACGTCTGTTACACGTGACTCTTTATATTTCCAACCCAAAAGAAGTGCACATTTAACTTACACAATGTTTCACAATATTAAGACACAAAGCTCTCGGCTTACAAGCTCCTACGCAACATGGAATGTTCTAAATCCTTCTTTGAATTATTCTGTCATTCCCATTATTATTATTATTATTATTATTATTATTATTATTATTATTATTATTATTATTATTATTACCATTTATGAATTATGAATTATAGACATATACAGACTCTCCTGTAATTTCCCTTCATATATACTTGCATTTATATGCCTGCTACATTTCAAATCACAGGCTTTCTAACCTGGAGTTTGTGGATTCGAATTCCATTCAAGTCCGTTCGCTCACTCTGATATGTGCGAGGGACGTGTCGCGAATTGCCGTTCACGACAAATTGGTATTTGGAATCTCCTTTAAAAATAAAGTAACATATTTTTTTTGTTTTTGAAAAATCCAATTAATAGGGGGTGAATGGGAGTGACAAACAGGGTGGAATTAAAAAAAGTATATCTAGGCCTACAATATATCTCGGACACTTAACAATCAAGTTACAGACTTGAAAACTGGTACGTGGAATCTCCTGTAAAAGTAAAGGAACATAGATAATTTGTTTTCAGAAAATCCACTTACGAGAAACTGAAAAAGGGGGTGAATTTTTAAAATGGGCATATCTACAGAACATCTCAAAAACTTAACATGTTACAGATGTGAAAATTGGTATTTTTAATCTTTCAAAAATAAAGCAACATGTATTTTTGTTTTCGGAATAAACCACATAAGTGAGCGGGGAGGGGGGTGGGGGTAAAAAGGACTGAAAAGGGGGTTGAATTTTTTATTAGGATAGTGATATCTCAAAACTGAAGATGATCCAGATGTGAAAATTGGTATTTGGAGTCGTCTTTAAAAATAAAGAGATACGTATTTCTTTTTCTCGGAAAATCCACTTAAATGGGGCGAAGGAATTGAAACATAAGTTGAATTCTTTGTATGAGGATGCTTATATCTCAAAAACTAAAGATGTTGCAGAAGTGAAAATTTGTATTTGGAATCTCCTTTAAAAATCAACAAACAAAGATTCTTTTGTTTTTGGAAAATCCACTTAAGGGGGTGAAAGAATTTAAAACTTAATAGAATTATTTGTATGAGGGTACTTATGTCTAAAAAATCTAAAGATATTACTGATGTTAAAACAGGTAAGTGGAATATCTTTTAAAAAGAATCATGCATTTGTAGTGGAAAATCAACTTGGGAGGGGGGAGTTGACTTCTTTTTATGAGGATAAATATATCTCAAAAACTGAAAATGTTACAGTCATGATAAATGGTATTTGGATGATCTTTTATAGATAAACACGTATTTTTTTTCCGGAAAATTCGTGTAAGGCGGAATATGAAAGGAAGTGAAAAATGTTGAATTCTTTTATGGAAAAACTTGTCTGTCAAAAACTGAAGGTCACTGACATGAAAATTGGCATTTGGAATTTTCTTTAAAAATAAAGAAACGCATATTGGGGGTGGGGGATGAAGTTAACGGGCAGGGAGTGGGGTGAAAAATTATGTTCTTTTTATGGGGGTACTTATATCTCAAAAACTAAAGATGTTACAGATGTGAAAATTGGTATTTGAAATCTCCTTCAAAAATAAACATGTATTTTGAGATGGGGCGAAAATCAACTTGGGAGGGAGGGGGGGTGGGTGGGGTGAAAAAGCAGTTCAGTTCTTTTTATGACGATACATATATCTCAAAAACTGAAGATGTTACAGTCGTGATAATTGTTATTTGGAAACTCCTTTATAAATAAACACGTATATTTTGTTTTTGGAAAATACACTTAAGTGGGAGAGTGAAAGGAAGTGAGAAAATTGAAGTACTTTTATGGAGAAACATAAGGGGGTTTGAAAATAAGTAAAGGAGTTAATTCCATGCATTACGATACTTATATCTTAAAAACTGAAGCTGTCACAGACGTGATAGTTGGTATGTTGAATTTCCTTTAAAAATAAATAAACCTGTACTTTTTGTTGTCAGGAAGTTCACTTAAGGGGTGAGAGGAATGGAAAGAAGTGAAGAAGAATTTGAATTCTTTTCATGAGAATACTTATATCTCAAAAACTAAAGCTGTTACAGACGTTCAGGCGTGAAAACTGGTATTTGGAATCTCCTTTAAAAATAATGAAACGCATATATTTTTGCTTTCGGAAAATCCATTTAAGGGGCTGAAATGAATTGAAAAAGTGGGTGAATTTTTAAAAGAAGTACCGGTATATCTACAGTATATGTTAAGAACTTGGTATTTGGAAAGTCCTTTAAAAATACAGGAACAGGTACGTTTTTGTTTTCAGAAAAGGCACTTAACTGGGGTGCAAGGAAGTTGAAAAGTGAGTTGAATTATTTTTTATGGCGATACTTATATCTCAAAAAATGAAAATGTTACAAAAATGGAAATTGGTATTTCGAATCTCCTTTTAAAAAAAAGAAACGTGTATTTTTTCGACTTGAGACAAGACTGTTTCTCACATGTACTGTTCTGTGTCGCATGGTCGTCTCAGCCCCAAAATGCAATACCTCAAACGTGATTTACAAAGAGTTTCTGGGGTAAATGAAACTCTATATTATGGTGAGTTTTTATACTTTAGAGATTTTCAGATAATGTCTTAGTACAGTGCCGATGAACTATTACTTTTATCAAATTACCTAATTGACGCGAGCAAAGCTGCGGGTAACTGCTAGATGATATATAATAAATATATATATATGAAAACGTGAAGGTCCAATAATACTGCCTTGAGGAATTCCCCTCATAATTATTACAGGGACAGATAAAGCTTCGCCTACTCTTTCTCTGAGTTCTATTTTGTAGAAACAGAGCCACCCATTCAGTCACTCTTTTGTCATGTCCCTTTTGCACTCATTTTTGCCAGTAGTCTCCCATGATCTACCCTATCAAATGTCTTAGACAGGTCAATCACTATACAGTCCAATTCACCTCCCGAGTCCAGGATATCTGCTATATCTTGCTGGAATCCCACAAGTTGAGCTTCAGTGGAATAACCTTTCCTAAACCCAAACTGTCTTCTTTCAAACCAGTTATTAATTTTGCAAACATATCTTAATACTAGCAAGATACCCGTGCTTCGCTACGGTATTATACTGAAATTTAGAATTGAATGCTAATTTTTTTATATATATAATCCGCCAAATTCGCGATCTGATTTGTTTTCTAAGAGATTACGGCAAGTTTTCTCCCATTTTTCAATCTTTCTTTCCAGCAATCGATTTCGTACTTCCCGGGCTAGTTCCAGGTATTCCACCCGGTCAGTTGGGTCCCTAAATCTTTGCCATCTTTTCCTATAAGCATTTTTAATATGGATCAAATCTTTCAGGAGATCCAGCGTGGTGTCATCTTGGGTACCTTGGCGATACTGAACCCGCAGCCGGTCTGCATTCTTAGTGATTACCCGTCCAAGACCAGTTTCCAGCGCAGTCCGCACATTTGACGACGGTCCAGAACCTTATTATTATTATTATTTTATTATTATTATTATTATTATTATTATTATTATTATTATTATTATTATTATTATTATTATTATTATTATTATTATTATTATTATTATATGTTCTGGACCGAACAGCAAGATGCAAGACCACTACTTGGTGGTAAATTACATCTGCTGTCATTGTCATTGTCGAGAATGTGACCAGCACCATTGTCGCGCGTAGGCAAGTGTGCAGGATTTCTGGCGATACGAATGACATACTTCCGTGCATTATTGACCTTATTATAGAGGCCGGCGCGCTGCCTCCTGAGCAACAGAGACTCCTTATAAATACATTATGAACAGTAAAATCAATTGGTATCACCTCCTTTACACCCCACCGCCATTAAGTTTATTTACCCCCCCCCAAAAAAAAACTAAAAGAAGGCGTGTTTCTTTATGTTTAAAGGAGATTCCAAGCACCAATGTTCACGTCTATTACCTTCAGTTTTGAGATAAAGGTAATTCACATTTTTTCACTTTCACACTCCTCCCCCCCCGCCCCCCCAAGTGAATATTCCGGCAAATATACTTGTTTCTTTAATAGTAAAGGATCTTCTAAATACCAATTATCACGTTTTTGATTTATATGTCCTCATGAAAGGAATTAAATTCCTTTTTCACTCCCGCCCCCAAGATGATTCCACCCCCCAAAAAACGGGCTTTTCTTTGTTTTTAAAGGAGAACCAAATACCAATTTTCACATCTGTAGGCCCTAACAACTTTATTTTTTATTAGATTTTAAATTCATTCACCTCCCCCCCCCCCCCCTCCCTCCCATTCATTGGATTTTCCGAGAATATGTGTTTCTTTACTTTTAAAGCAGATTCCAAATATCAAATTTCACGTCTGTAACATCTTCATTTTTGAGATAACAGTAGCCTAATTAAAAGAATTCAACACCATTTTCAGTCACTTTTATTCCCCCCCCTCCGCTTAAGTGGTATTTCCGAAAACTAAAATTACACGTTTCTTTATTTCTAATAGAGATAAAAATGCCATTTTTCACTTCTGTAACATGTTGAGTTTTTTGAGTATTACTGTATAAATTCTCATTTTAAAATTTCACCCCCTTTTTAGTTCCCCTTAAGAGGAGTTTCTAAAAACAAATCACCAATGTTCCTTTACATTTACAGGAGATTCCAAATACCACTTTTTATGTCTGTAACATTCTTCATTTCTCAGATATTCTGCAGATGTAGTCTTCCAAATAATTCACCCCAATTTGTCATTCCTGTTTAACCGCCGTTAATTGGATTTTCCAAAAGCAAAAAAAAAAAAGTTTCTTTATTAAAGGAGATCCCAGATACCAATTTTCAGGTCTGTAATATCTTCATTTTCTGAGATATAAGTATCCTCCTTAAAGGCATTCAACCCCTGTTTCACCCCTCCTATTGGGATTTTTCGAAAACAAAAAATACATGTTTTTTAATTTTTAAAGGAGATTCAAAATACCAATTTTTACATCTGTAAACTTTTAAGATGTAGATACGTGGTTTCCCATTTTCACACCAGGCAAATGCTGGGGCTGTAACTTAATTAAGGCCACGGCCGCTTCCTTCCAACTCCTAGGCCTTTCCTATCCCATCGTTGCCATACAACCTATCTGTGTTGGTGCGACGTAAAGCCCCTAGCAAAAAAAAAAAAAAAAAAAAATAAAAATGTAGATACACTCATTTTAAAAATTCACCCCCATTTTCACCTCCATTATTTGGATTTTTCAAAAACGAAAAAAATACCTGTTCCTTTATTTTTAAAGTAGCTCCCAAATACCAATTTTCAGGTCTGTAACATCTTCAGGTTCTGAAATATAAGTAGCCTCATTAACCGTTTTTTTCACCTTTTATAATACCAATATAATGGTCCGTTATTGGACATTATAAATTTTCCAGCTTACTCATTCTTGGTTGCCTGCGTTTCGCCCTCGTGTGCTGAGTTAGGCTCATCAGTTGGGACTTAGCACACCACCCAAGACGCAAGGCTAGTGCATACTGTGGAGGCCACTGCATAGGCTACTTGAAGCCACCAGCAGTGCCAATGCACTATGAGAGCTATGTCTCATTTCCAAAAATTGATGCCTGCCTGGCCATCAGATAATACAGATGTTGATTCCCATAGGGAATTTAAAATATTTGTCCCGAATGAGTAAATTTATAATACCAATATAATGGCCTAACTTAGCACACGAGGGCGAAACGCAGGCAACCAAGAATGAGTTAGCTGGAAAATTTATAATGTCCAATAACGGACCATTATATTGGTATTATAAATTTACTCATTCGGGACAAATATTTTAAATTCCCTATGGGAATCAATATCTGTATTTTCATCCTTTTCCACCCTTCCTACCGGGATTTTCCGAAAACAAAAAAATACGTGTTTCTTTATTTTTTAAAGGAGATTCTAAATACCAATTTTTACATCTATAAACTTTAAAAGTTTTGAGATATAGATACACTCGTTTTAAAAATTAACCCCCTTTTCACCCCCCATTTATTGGATTTTCCAAAAACAAAAAATACGTGTTTCTTTATTTTTAAAGGAGATCCCAAACACCAATTTTCAGGTCTGTAATATCTTCAGTTTCTGAGATATAAGTATCCTTATTAAAGGCATTCAACCCCTTTTTCACCCCTTTTCAGCCCTCCTTTTGAGATTTTCCGAAAACAAAAAAATAAATGTTTCTTTATTTTTAATGAAGATTCTAAATACCAATTTTTACATCTGTAAACTTTCAAAGTTTTGAGATATGGATACGCTCATTTTAAAAATTCAACCCCCTTTTCACCCTGCCATTCATTGGATTTTCCAAAAGCAAAAAAATACGTGTTTCTTAATTTTTAAAAGAGATCAAAAGTACCAATTTTCAGGTCTGTAATATCTTCAGTTTCTGAGATATAAGTACCGGTATCCTGATTAAAGGCATTCAACCCATTTTTCACCCTTTTTCACCCCTGGTATTGGGATTTTCTGAAAACATAAAATACGTGTTTCCTTATTTTTAAAGAAGATTCTAAATACCAATTTTTACGTGTGTACACTTTTAAAGTTTTGAGATATATATACACTCATTTTAAAATTTCACCCCCCTTTTCACCCCCTTAACGATGGAATATCCAAAAATCCTCTCTTAGCGAGCACCTACATCTTAATATGAATGTATCCCCAAAATTTCATTTCTTTATGTCCAGTAGTTTTGGCTCGGCGATGATGAATCAGTCAGTCAGTCAGTCAGGACAAGTTATTTTATATATATAGATAATCAGAAAGAATGCTTTCCCAAAGCTTACGTGCAATGCATGTCAAACTGACTGGCCTGTAATTTTCAGCTTTTTGTCTATCACCCTTTCCTTTATACACAGGGGCTACTACAGCAACTCTCCATTCATTTTGTGTAAAGCTCCTTCATGCAAACAATAATCAGATAAGTACTTCTGATTTGGTACTATATCCCAACCCATTGTCTTGAGTATATCCTCCAAAACCTTATCAATTCCAGCTGCTTTTCTAGTTTCAATTTTTGTGTCTTACTGTAAATGTCATTGTTGTCATAGGTAAATTTTAATATTTCTTTAGTATTAGTCACCTCCTCTATCTGGACATTGTCCTTGTAACCAACAATCTTTACATACTGCTGACTGAATACTTAAGCGTTTTGAAGATCCTTGCATACACACTCTCCTTGTTCATTAATGATTCATGGAATATCCTTCTTGGAACCTTATTCTGCCTTAAAGTACCTATACATACTCTTCCACTTTTCACTAAAATTTGTATGATTACCAATTATGCTTGCCATCATGTTATCCATAGCTGACTTATTTGCTAGATTCATTTTCCTAGTTAAGTTCCTTCAATTTCTCCTTACTTCCACAGCCATTTGTAACTCTATTTCTTTCCAACCTGCACTTCCTTCTTGGTCTCTTTACTTCTCTGTTATAATATATTTGATGTTTACCATTCCTTACCACCTTTAAAGGTATAAAGGTCTATTCACGCATATCCGTGACGTGTCAGTTCCGTGACATATGTGACGTCTCATGATGGTTATCCACACCTGTCAGTATTGTTTTAGTTCAGTGATTGCCGAGATGTCAAAGTTTGCGGATGTGGAATTGGCGGCTATTGCTATAATTCTAGGTGAACGTATCTTCAATTATCGCCTATGTCATGTCAGAAGGATTGTTGAGAATACATTTGGCATTTTGGCCCACAAATTTAGAATTTACAACAGGCGAATTGAGGCCAAACCAGAAAACATAGATAAGAGTATTTTCAACCTGTATTCTACATACTGTAACTTCATCAAAAAAATATAATCCAAATACGTTCACAAGCGAACTAACAACTATAAATGAATGTACAGAAGACACAAGACTTGAAAATTTTCCTATACAGGGTGGAAATGCAACAAAAGGCACTTTTCATGTACGAGAAGTGTTGAAGGATTACTTCACTTCAGAGGCTAGATCTGTTTTATGGCAAAAAGAGAGAATCAGTACATGATGGAAGGTTACCAAAGACAGTGATATAGTCCTACTGGGAGCGATACGTGTAAAAATACTGTGTGTGCACTATTTGTAAGAACTGATTGGTTGAGGAAATGCACAGAAGTGTGGGGAAACTCCAAGTAAAGAATATTGATCAAATTGTATTTTGATATAGATTGTACTTTCTATACATAACCTACTCAGTATATTATTTAATCGCTTCACTCAGTATTCTTAATTGAACATATAAATAGCTTATGCGTTTAACAATACTTAAATACAATAAGTACTTATCATCTGCGTTCATTTCCTTTCCTATTTTATTCCTAATAGCATGTTTGAAACCGCTGTCCATGTATTTCGGTTGTGATAAATCATAAAGAAAAGGATTATTGCGAACCAGTTCAATAAGTTGTTCGTCGCTCATTTTATATTCACAGGCACGTTCAAACTTCACAGCAGAACACGTCCGTGAAACAGCAAACATATCGTTGGCGACAATACTCAATATTAAATTAGAATAACAACAGTAAGTTATTTATTAAATTGACCACCTAATCAATACAATAAGTAATACTCAATATCACGGAACGGATACTGCACTGATACTGATGCAGAAAATAGGGCACTGCGTTGGACAAGTGTGGACACGACAGTCAGATTCAAAGGAACGATATGAATCATTACTGACACTGATGGAATTTCACGGAACTGACACATCACGGCACTGACACGTCACAGATATGTGTGAATAGTCCTTAAACCCTTTTTCACATTCCTCAACAATTGCTTTAAACTCATCCCAGTCTGTTTACTTTTTTATTTACCATTTTTCACCGATCATAGTTACCTTTTTTTTTTTAAACTCCCTCATGCCTGTTTTATCAGTCCTAATTTTTTTCTTCTCCTTCTTTTCTTCATGGGCCTCTAATTAGTTCCTAATTAGCGTCAACCTCTAAGATCTTTTGCTAGCATGTTTTTCCTTCATTCCCACCTAGATATACCTGCTTCCTTCACAAAGCTGTAGGTTGTTTTAATTGGGTCCTCTTGGATTTTTTCTCTCTCTTCACCTGGTAGTCCTAGAGTGGAGAGTCTGATCTACCCAGCGCCTCACATTCGAAAAGTATGTGTTCAGTTGATTCCTCTGCTTCATTGCATTTCCTACAAATGTTGTCTCTTATTACTTCAATTCTATGTACGTGTTTTTTCAGGTGGCAGTGTCCTGTCAACAGTCCTATTACCCATCTTATATTTTCTCTGCTGAGTTTCAACAGTTCTTTAGTATGCTTCTTGTTTGGTCGTTTTATCAGTTCCTTTGGAAGCCTGCATCCTGGAGTGTTTTTCCAGTTCTCCATTTGTTTCCTGTGTAGTGTCGGGCTTTTCCATAGGAAATCCCGCATACAGGTTCTGGGCCTACAAAATGTGTTTCTGACCCTTTCCTGGCCAGTTTATTTGCCTTTTAATTTCCTTCTATACCTGCATGCCCTGGTACCCATATTATTTTGACAATGTTGTACTTTGAGAGCTTCAGGAGAAGTGAGTGGCAATACCAGACAATTCTGGATACTATCCGGTCTGCTTCTAGTGCCCTAATGGATGCTTGGCTGTCCATAAAAATGTTCTTATTCCTATAGTTCATTTTCAGATTTTCTTCAAGACATGTTGTGATAGCCATCATTTCAGCTTGAAAGACTGTAGTACAGGGCCTCTCAAACGCCCAAAATCTCACGCATGCAAATCGAGGCACAAGAGTTCCGTTCACTGTGCATCAGTCCCGCTCGGTTCAGCCCGGACCAACGCTTCGTCTCTGGTCTACTCAGCTAAGCTCGTCTCAACTCGGCTCGGATGTGCAGCGCTAGGGAGCAAGTGAGGAAGAGGGAGACAGGCGTGGGGAAAGAGAGAGACAGTGCTATTGCTCCAAATCGAGGAGTGGGGGGTCTGCACTCTGGTCAACCAAGCAAAGTCTTCTTTTGCACCGTGCACAGTGGTGCATGCACTCGGAGAGGCCCTGCTGTAGTGTGTCTGCCCAGGCTCATCTGGGTTGATATCTCAGATCTTCCCCCATTGATCCCTCCTCCTGTGCCATCCACAGTCTTTGAGGCATCAGTACACCACACTATATTGTCTTTTTCAGTATTCCATTTGTTGATATCCCAGTCTTCTTTTTTTATTATCTTGGTCTCAAACGGTTTTTCAAAGTTGTACTTTGGTATCATTTGATCAGAAGGCATGTTTGGAACTTCCTCTGTTGTTACTCTGTTAATTTAGTGTCCTAGATTGGGTCTTTGTGCATTCCAGCACTCTGATTGTGCCAATCTATATGAACTCATTCTAGCCTGTCCTTTTATGAAATTGTATCGTGATGGGAGGTCTAGTGAAGTATTCAAGGCTTCTGTCGGTGTAATTCTCATAGCCTCAGTTATGGCTATGCATGCCATTCTACTGCCGACTTTTCCTTGACTTACTTTCTGCCACCAGCATAGGCCATCAACGGTCTAATGATCATTGTGTATGTCCACATTACCACTGATGGTCTTAGGCCCTATGTCTTCCCAACGGCTCGTTCACATGCATACAGCAAGTTCTTGGCCCAGGTGATGTTCCTTTCTATATTTGGATTCCAAGTCGGATTTTTATCTAACACTACACCTAGGTGCAGTGCCTGTTCTTCCACATATATCTTGCCCAAAGAGCTTCAGTGATCTCTTTTCGTCTAATTTTCTCCTTCTTGTAAAAGGGACCAGAGTTATCTTGTTCGGGTTGGCTGATAGTTGTTCTTTCTGACACCAGTTCTCCACAAGGTTGAGAGATCTTTGCATGAGGTCCTGGATAACACTCATCACCTTACCTTGTACCACAATCACTAAGTCATCTGCATATCCTTGCATATAGAAACCCTGTTCATTGAGCGTAGCCATGGTTTCGTTCACCACGAGGTTCCACAGCAGAGGCGAAAGAACTCCTCCCTGAGCACAGCCTCGGGTGGTCCTAAGCGTCAGCGTTTCTTCAAACAGGGTTGCTTTTATCTTCCTTCCGTCTAACATGGATTAATCCATTTGGTGACGGTTTTACTCACCTTGTTCTTTTCCAATGCTTTGATCGTAGAGTCATAGGTTGTATTGCTGAAGGCTCCTTCTATATCTAGAAATGCCGCCAGTGAAATTTCTTTATATTCTAGGCTTTCCTCTAGTTTACAAACCAACTGGTGGAGTGCTACTTCAGTGGATCTGCCAGGTCTATATGCAAACCGATTTTTGTGTAATGTTGAGTTCACTTGCACCAATCTTCTGATATATTTATCCAGAATTTTCTCCATTGCTTTCAGCATGAAGGAGGTTAAACATAATGGTCTGTATGCTTTGGCTTGGGCATAGTTTGCCCTTCCAGGCTTAGGTATGAATACTGCTTTAGTTTCAGACCATGATTTCAGCATGTACCCTAAGGTTAGACTAGCTCTGAAGAGGTCCGTCAGGGCATTGACGAGTATCTTCCTTCCTTCGTATAGGAGTATCGGAAGTATCTCATCTGGCCCTGGAGCCTTTATAGGGTGAAACATATCAATTACCCATTTTACATGGTTGTGTTTTATTATTCTGTTGGCACACTTCCAGAGTGCTCTTTGAGCTGTGGTCTTTGTTCCAACTGTTTCTTCTTCTGTCATCTCCTCAGCCTCAGGAAAGTGACATGCCATTAGCATCTCCAGCATGTCCTTCCCCGCCTGAGTAAGCGACCCATCTGGTTTCTCCAGTGTCCCCACCTGATTTATATGGGTTGCTTTCAGAACCTTCTGGAGCCTTGCTGTTTCAGTGTGGATTCCATTTTCTCACAGAACAGTCTCCAAGATTTTCCTTTTGCTTTCCGTATTTGTAGGTTATACTCGGCGAGTTTCCTACGATATACATCCCACATACCATTTCTACCATTTCTAGATAATATTCTGTACAACATCCTAACCTCTTTTTTCATTTTGGCTAGTTTGTTGTTCCACCACCTTACTTTTTTTGTGTTTTTCTTTTCTTTGAGAGGACAGTTGTCATGGAATGAGTCTATAATGGCCTCTTCTAATAATTCCACTGCCTCATCCAATTCTTTCTGTCCTCTCACATTAGTTGGAATTTTTTGTACAGCCTTCCCTAGTCTCTCTATCCCAGTTAGTTCTTTTTGGGTCTCTGTACATCTCAATCCCACATAGTCTCGCATCTATTGCAAATTGGATGTGCTGGTGGTCTGCCAATGATGGTTCCTCCAGCACCTTCCAGTCTTTAATTAAGTTTGCAATGTGCGTAGTGCTTAGTGTAATGTCTGTTACCTCCCTATGATTTTTATTTATAAATGTAAGCTTGTTTCCTAGGTTTAGTGTCATCAAGTCATTTCCAATAATGACTTGACTTATTTCCTGTATCTCCTAAGTAGAGCATAGGGAATCAATGAACTTCTGCCACCAGACTCTGTTCTGCGCCATCATCCTGATCTTGATCCAGATTTTCCCTCCTTTCTCCATCCCTTCTGCTATTACACTCCTCCTCCATGTGTTCCTTGGTGCGCCTCTTCTCCTGATACCTTGTGGGTTCCATTCCAGGGCTTGTCTTGCTATGTTGTCTTTATCTCGCTGTAATGTATGCTCGATCCACTTCCATTTCCTACGATGCATCTCCTCTATCACTCACCCTTTGTGCTGACTGGTGACAGGTAGAGCCCGGCTTCCCAAACGTTGGGCCCAGGTTGATGGGTTTAGTTCCAGTAATAAACTCTAGTAAAGACTTACCTCTTGCATTGCAGTTCATGCTGCCCCATGCCGTGTGGTGTGAATTTGCATCTGCTCCAAGGACTAGGTGTTCGTCTTTCCTCTTTGCGCTGCAAATTACGTTCTCAACTTCTTCTGATAGGGGCAGATTAGTTGAGTCATATGTGAGGTATGCAGAGCCTATGGTTATTTCTCTGGGTAATAATAATAATAACTTAAATGTTTCCACCTTTTCAATACAATATATTCACAAATTTACAAAATTATACGGTACTAGTTTCGACCCATCTAGGGGTCATCATCAGCCGTATTGGAGCAAAGATCATTTGTGGCGAAATCCTAAGACAATATTATTTTAAAGAATAACAAGTGAAATGAGATGTTATGGTAATAGTTAATAATACAAGGAATATACATAATAAGAGGTTTTTAACAAAGAATAAAGTATAAATGGGGTGTTGTAAAAATTATAATCATGGAAATCAGTAAGTTCTTGTATTGAAATGAAATATGGCTTAGGAAGAGGGCTTAAGGTGGGGCTGAAGGGTGCGGGAGAAAGTGTAATTGTCTTGGAAAAGTACCTTTGATTAAATTTAGGATTGAGTTTAGGTTGGCTGCATTATTGTTTCTGAGGAAAGTGATAAATAGATCGAAGAGTATGTTGGGACCTTCCCAATTTCCAAGTTTTATCTTGGCTGCCACTTCCTTTGAACAGTGTACCTGCAACAGAAGGCATTTTAGTTTTCTGCTCACAAGTAAACATGTTCTAGGCATATTCGATGTAGTATCGTACATTAGCTTACCTCCAGATTCCGCCAGTCCTGTTACTCTGCCCTTAACTACCCATGGCTCTTGTATAAGAGCCACATCAATAGCTTCGGACTTGAACTTCCCGACGAAATAGGCAACAGCAGATTTGTTATCTTGTAGGTTGGCCTGTAGAATTTTCAGTACCATCCTTGCCAACGCTAGGTTTTGTTTTTCCATTATTTACTTGAAATTTGATCTGACCAAATCCAAGATTGGCCTTAAGGCCTCTTTTATTGAGCTCTTCAAAATCTCTTTCATTAAGGGCCTAAGGCTTGCTACTGTAATTTAATAGTTTTGAACAGTAAAATGTTGAATTAATTAGTTGCATCAAACTAGTCTTGTTTTTATGATCATATTTTCCGTTGGTAGTAGTTTGTATTTATGAGGGTTTTAGTCAAAAGGGACGTCAATCCAAAATCTTGAGGAATTGATTTGTTTCTTTCATAATATTTGAATGATGGTGCGTCCCTTTGACTGCTACTACAAAACCTTGTGAACTTTGTTACATTACGGTGACTGTTATCTGTTGTGGTTCTACTCCTTGTGTTATACCTCACAATTGAAACTTGAAGCTGAATTCCAATGTATCCAAGATTTTAATATTCAGACATCAATAAGTCTTAACTATAATTACGACTCAAATTTTAACATAGAAGTCAAATTACAATTGTTTTTAATAAACTAGAACTTTGAGAAAACAATTTTAGCCAAATTTTCAACATTTGAAGATACTGTGTTTTGGACGTCAATATCTTTTAGAATTAATGGTCATTCCAATTTTAGTATAATCGTTCATATTGTTAAACTATTAATGTGTTCAAAAAATTCCTATGTTTATATATTTTATTACTTAATTTTAGAATTATAATTAAGCACAAATTTGTCAAAGCAAATCACCTTGAGATTATTATATAGGCTGAAGACGCTTAAAATTCAAGTGAAACATGTCCCTATAAAGTAGTGTTGTAGCATTATGATCTAACAACATAAAACCAATTGTATTGGTGGAATAAAAAATCACAATATTGTAAGCATATTATAGCAAATTCAATATGGGTCTAATCATGAGATTAGTTACATGTAACGCCCTAGGTGTCGCTCAGTATTGGAAAAACACCATCTAGATGTACAGTAAATTTTGTCAATTTCCTTTGTCTGTTAATTTTTCTAAATAGTTTAAATATTATTTTATTTTTAACTGTATGATTAAGTATGCTTCTTACACAAGTAAATAAAAAAAATTGTGTAACTTGAGATCCTGTTTGCTGTAGCGACATCCTGCGTCGCACCATTGTCGAGATCATTGCTGGCATCATGGTTCTACCTAACAAGCTGCCCATCCAGCTGAGTGATATGGTCGCAGCAAAGACTCTGAAGACTCCAGAGCCAGAGGTGAGTGTCGGAACGTGCAACATACAGCTTTATGAGCGAGGATTACCATGGTTGTGTGTGTAGACCTTCACATCAGGTACATACATCCTAGAGCACGCCACACAAAGCTAGTCATGACTGAAGCACTGATAATGATGCAAAATGGAATGTGAATTATAAACCCACTAAACCTGTACCATATCAGATACTTGATTTGTAAAACCTGGAAAATATGTCCATCCTTTCCTAGAACCAACCCATCTGGTGTAGCACAAAGCTGAGCTTGTTTACTGTTGTTTACCTCCTAGGTTGTACATTCCAGTCTCCTTAAAGTGGTGTACTCTTCCAGGGCGGTGCCCTCAGTAGCCTTTCCATAAATAAGACTTCTTTGAGCCACGGGTAATTTTGCAAGGAATTTTTTTGTTTTGCTAATTTATGATGGGCTTGACTTGAAACGGAAATGCATAGTGACCGTACCCTCAAGTATTAGTTCTGTATAACAACATCTCTTTAAAAAAAATAATTCCAGAGCTTAACATATGGGCCGATTGCAGAAACTGTATATAGACAATGTTTACAGGTAAAAAAAATGTCTAAGTATGGCTGCCGCATTGCAAAGACGTTAACACTTTGACACAGTCTAAAACCAATGTTCAACCAGCCCTTTTTAAACACTGCCGAGAACACTGTTTAACCTCAAATTTTAGGAGTGAATCGCAATCGGAGGTTATGTACCATGAAACATATGACACAAGGAACTGTGCGGTAAATGTCAATTTGACTACAATTCTTGGCAACCGATATATTTTATTATATTTGGGATAATTTCCCCAGAATTTTATTCCACTTCGACTACATCCATATCAGAATAACTTGTCCCAATCATCAGAGGGCTGTTGCATACATCAACTGGGAGGAATTCATTGATTACATTTACTACCAAGTAAGCACACATGATAGTGACACTAAAAAGTAAGTTGTGTGCATGGGGTTTTGCGGATAATCGTTCCGCTAATTCAGGTAAATTTTTGGCAAATATGAGGTAGGAAAATCAAGGACTAGGAAAGAAGAGGGGCAGTGGCCATAATAACAGTTCCAGTATTTGCCTGACGTAAAAATGGGGAAACTATGGAAAACAATCTTCAGGGCTGCCGATGGTGTGTTTTGAATGTATGCTATCTAGAATGCAAGCTACATCTGTATGGCCTGTACAACACAGTACTATAGTTTCAACTTCCCATTGCAGAAGCTATTTAGATTACACTCACCATAACAACACTATAATCGAAGCTACACTTCCTCGTACGGTGGTGTGTCGCTTTAGTGTTGATAATATTATGAGTTTGTATTTCCAGCGAAAGGGATATTCTTGTCTGTTGGCAAGTCGTGCTCTTGTTTAGCCGTATTTGAGTAATGTGTAGAAAGATGACAGCTGACTAATGTTTAGTGCACACACTGATGAATTTCATTGGTTGCGACAAGCGAAGAGATGCATGCAGGATACTTCTGTTTCCATTTTCAAACCAATATTGAAACTTTAAATGACGTCGAGCTAAACACCGGCTGAACATTGTTTATGGAATGGAAGATCATGATCGGCTTGGATGTTGTTTAGGTAAACGTTGTCTACTTTTGCAGTCGGCCCATTGTGTGTGACCTCTCCTAGCATAGTGAAACCTCTTGCCTTTGGTTGCATATGGACGGAGCAGAGCAGCTAGTTTTACTAGCTTTGCACCTCTGCATTTGGGAGGCGGAGGGACTTGTCCCGACTGTTGGCTGTCATGAGAATGCTTTTCCATTGTCTTGCCAGGACAGATCCTTTTATACGCCACAGCCACCCCCTCCCCTGCACCGTCAATCACCGCTTCAAATCTCCTTTGCCTAATAGAGTGTGTAACCCACTAGGAGGCCTGCCGTACCCCTTCAGGGTATGGAAGGACATTTTTAGTAGTAGTTGCAGATGATGGCTGGTGAAAAAGGAAGGAGCCACCTCCCTTCCTGGACTCGCGTAGCGAACTTTCTCTTGGTTTAATATTCGGGACACATCTACATCTCTCTAGGTGCATTTACAACTTAATTCTTTTGAAAGTGTTTTATCACATTGAGAATTAAAAATATTTATAGCTTACACTTCATCAGTTGGGCAGTTGCATCACCTTCTTCTCTACTTCCCGCCGGGCCCTTTGACCCCAAGTTGGCAGGTTTGATCCTGGCTTAGTCCGGTAGTATTTGAAGGTGCTCAAATACATCAGCCTCTTATCGGCAGAACTCCTGCGAGACAAACTTCCAGCACCTCGGCGTCTCCAGAAACCATCAAAAAAGTAGTTAATAGGACATGAAAACAATAGCATTGTCTCTTCTTCCACCATTCCTTTCTATAATTTTGTTCCATTTCAGGTTCCTTCTACTTGCTCTCTTTCTTTTAATCTTAGCCTCCAACATCTGTTTCCTTGACCTTCCCTCCTTCATTCTCTTTTTGCCCATTCCATCTTAGTCCATCCTTCTCAATTCTGTCATTCAAGTTTTCTCCTCCAATTTTCTTCCTTACATTTTTTATTTCTCACTCTGTCTTTCCAATCACACTTCTTTGGAATTTCATTTTATAGGCTTGAATTTTACTCTTGTCACTCTGTCAGTGTGAGTGTACACAGTGATGGGAAAATTGAAAGGCTGCTACACAGTTACGTAGGGTTAGACACAGAGAAGGTAAATCATCCAAGGGGAGGGAGTGTTTGTTTTTACAGTATACATGTGTTTGAGCGTGATTGTTTTTTGTTTCAGGGTGTGCTAAGAATGCATGTAGTGGAGGCCAAGGACCTAATGAAGAAGGATATCAGCATGCTGGGCAAGGGGAAGTCGGACCCCTACACCATCATCAATGTGGGAGCCGAGGAGTTCCGCACGCATACCATTAATAACACGGTGAACCCCAAGTGGAATTACTGGTGCGAGGTGAGACCTCAGCCTTCTTTAGTCTCTTCATCCCCTAGTGCAAGAGAGCATTGCCTTGTTTTGTTTCTTGTCTCTTGTTCATGAAGGGTTGCAACAGATGAGTCATCGGTATCTTCAGCAAAGAACGAAGAATCTCTCTTACAAATGCAGGTTTGTTCTGGAGTTTCAAGCTATGAACTGACTTTGAATTTTCTTCGATGAGCAATTCGATGGTAAGAGAATTATAGTTACAGTGGTACTGGTGTTTTTCATTTTCAGTGCTTAATTTACATAGTGTGTTAATAATTATTCTAACTTCCAGTGGCATATGATTATTCATATTTTTTTCTCTATCATAAGATCACTTCAGAAATTACTATTGTATATAATTGTGCTCAAAACCCTGGTAACAAAATTACAGAAAATCCTGCTCATCAATCCCAGTCTTTCTCAGCCTCTGATGTGCCCATTTCTGCTTTCCACCTTCATCACTTGTTGAGAGGCCGCAGTGTTCTCCCCAGAAATTTTCATCAGCTGGGTGGCAGGAATCAGTAGCTGGGCAGGGAATACTACGTGAAAAAATATAAAATTTCAATTTATTCCCCCCAGGGCATTAATAATAATCGTATGGCCTCAGCCACTGTGTGCAAGAATCTTCTTTTGACACCACCTGGCTGCTTGCTCGTCAATTTTGATGTTCTGTTTTACTCTAGACCTACTAGATGATAGAGTAAACCAAACCTCTCTTGAGTGTCTTAGTTTTAGTGAATTTTGTGAGGTAAACACCAAATATGTCACTAGCTATCTTTTACATGCCGATATCATACGATATGAAATGTCGAATGGACTTTTCTCTGCCCTTCAAAAATCGGACTACCTCTAGGTGCATTTACAACTTAATTCTTTTGAAAGTGTTTTATCACATTGAGAATTAAAAATATTTATAGCTTACACTTCATCAGTTGGGCAGTTGCATCACCTTCTTCTCTACTGAACCCGCTATCTTGAGATACGGAGGCCGACTGATCCACAGAGAGCATTAACAGTAATATCAGACAAGTAAACATTAAAACATTAACTGCAAAATAAGACATAACAGGGTATTATTAACTTGTAGTGTTCTACTGTTCGTTCATAATCAAACTCCAGGACTTCCCACTCGGTTGCTGTGGAGTGCCATACGGGTTTGTGACATCTGTTAAAAATGGCAGGGCGGTGCACCTAGGGAGAACACTGGACTGTCTTGACATATCTTCAGTCTTCATGTGGAAAGTATAGGAAAGAGACCTGAGATGAAGATTGATACAGGTTAGCACACTCTGATGAGTACCCCAGAGTCTCCAGCGAGGTGCAAGAAATGGATGGAGGTCAATGACCCACAGCGCAACCCAGGAGTTCCTTGGGTGATGACTATAAAAGCAATTTTTTTTAAAAAAGACGATAGGATCCGTGCACTCATTCTGAAATATATTTGTTGCTTCATGCTTAATACGTTCACTGCAGATGTTTAGAAGGCAGCAAGTTTGTTGTGTGGAACTGTACATCACTTCAGAATATCTCTGTACATCCACTGTGGCAGTTTTTCTTTGGTCGAAACTTGCGGTTTTTAGGCTTCATAACGTTGGTGGAACTGCATTGTTTGTGATCTGGGAAAAATATGCATAAAACAACAAAAAAAATAATATGCCACATGCAAAAATGATTATTTTGAGTTCTTGGTAATTAACAAAGCTTTCTGCAATAATGTTATAATAATAATTTATTGCCATAATGGAAGCAATTAGAATTCTCGTGAAATTGCTGAAAGGTTACAAAAAAGGATGGTATGTGATAGAAAGTAAAAATGCAGTGACAGGAATATGCTTGTGCCAATCAGACTATGGCTGAACCAGCTAGTATGTCAGGATTACAGAAAGTGCAAGATGATAGTGGCAGGCGGTTCTTTTCCTTGACCTCTGCTGCATGATACGCATGCACTAGGCACGTATTCCACACGTGTTAAGGCTCTTTGTTTGTTGGTCCTAGATGTTTGATTTTACAGCGGACAAATATTGAATGCAGTGATGAACTTTTCCTCTTGGTCTTCCTGTTCCCAAACTAAACCATTTTGCCTTCATTGAAGGATTCTCCTCTTCACCACTTTCCCCTCTTTAACCCATTACATATATTATGTGGCAAAGTATGTTTTAGGGTTCAAAACTATTTTTGAAATAATACAATTCAATTTTTTCTTAAACACGTGTTTCTCTGCATGAAAATACAATGATCTTGATGTTCTCTTCTAGCTGTATATTGTTTCCTCTCTAGGTGTGACCTGCTGCAATGGTTGCTGCATGTTAAGTTCTGTCATTTTCTGGTTTGTAATGTGAGAAATGACTCTTCATTTGTAGAACAGTATAGCCACATTAACGACTATGGCATTATAAACTTTTAGTAATTACCTGCTGAAACTCTGGGTTTCTTTGCATTATTAGCTTTTGGTGAAAATTGAAAATGACACTCTTGCAATATAATTGATTGTTGTTCATTCTGTTATATTTTGATGAGGAAATCCTAGAAAACTGGAAAATAATAAGAGGCAGGAAAAGTCATGGATTAAGTATCCATTGGTTGGGAAAATGTTCACTTTTTTCTTTTGTGAAGATAAAGAAAAATCTATCTTTTCGCTGCAGCATCTCAGTTTTGTGCTGAGCTAAAAATGTTTGATAAATATGATCACTGTTGGAGATTTCCCTTATGACACGGTAGATTGTAAACTTCATTCCTTTATTCTGATCTTCCAAAGATGGTTGACAATTGTCATGGAGAAATTTTTCCTGCCAGATTTGCAGTATCATGAATGTCAAAGGTTCCAAACCAAGGGTAACCACCTTCACCCTTGCCTTCTCATTTTGTTAATGTATTTGCTACAAATTATTATCCATCTCTCAAATACTTTGTGCAGTATTACATCATCATTTTTATTTAGTAGAGAACTAGGAATCCTTATTGCGTACATCTGTGAACTGAAATTCGATGAATGTTTCATTTTAATGCTTCAGGAATTGTAGTACTTAATTGATTACATATACCAGTAATATTTGGATTTTCACCTAAATTGAAGCATCTCTTGTTTCTTTTGTGGCAGAGAAACTACAGTTATATCTGTAAGACTGGGAGAAGTTATGAACTGTTTTTATCAAGTGTGTGGTAACATATATCTGACTAGTTGTAGAAAGGATAATTAATATTGCATTGTTAGTGCATTGTTTCATGATGTTTCTTGTCTCTGTTGCATATTTATGGCTTTTCCTGTCTACTTTTTTCTCTAGTTTTCTGGTTGACTTATTTTTTATATTTGCAACCAAATGTTCCAATTTTTTTTTTCCATCCTTGATTGTAGACAACACAAACTCTACGATCTGAATAGTCATTGGTTCTAAAAGAATGTGATGCAGTTGCCTCTTTTCAGCTGTTTCAGGGGTGAATGCATTCTCTGGTGATTTTTTTAAATCAGAGTTGAAACATTTAAGTTGAGAATTGGTGTAATGGTGGCACAGAGGTTTGCTTTACCTTGCTCATTAAATGTCAGTGCCAGTGCTTATTGTATTAGAGCATTGTTCATAGAATCCTTTTGCATGAAACATCCTTTGCTGTATCTGAACTACTTAATGAGGGGGGACCCAGCAACTTCCAAGCACAACACTTATTTCATTTATATTATTTCTATACACTGCTCTGTGAAGCTGGGGAAGCCTTCACTATTTTGTATAAGTACTTACTAATGTTTACCAAATCATTATATACGCATACCTGCCAACTTTCCTGATTTACGCGTGAGACTCCCGATTTTCGACAGTTTTTCTCGCCTCCCGATTATTCTGTCATTTCTTCCCGATTTTAGCTTATTTTTAGTGAACTTCAAACATTTGTTTTCAAATTCTGCCATTTCAGCATTGTACGCCAGTAGCCAGAAGTCCTTTGCTCATTGGCCACTTTCAAATGAAATATCTACGTGTATTAATACGAGAAATTCGCGCGAATGTGCGATGTTTATTGAAACCTGTATATCGCGACGTGTATATCGATTGTAAATGTCTCGTTCTCGCGTGCTATGTTCGTGTTCACATCAGTCTAGTCGCTAGATTTGGTGTCTATTTTGGTATGTCTGTCTGTTAGGTCATCAGCCCAGAGGCTGGTTGGATCCTCAAACAGCACCACCAACGGTTATGCGGTTATAAGGAAACCCCAAAAACCAATGGCAGCACCAAAATGAGGCATACTAGGCAATATGAGGAGTGAGGTAGTTTGCCATTGCTTTCCTCACTGGATCAGAAAGTACTATTGCAGCATGACTGACCCTATGAGCAGCACCTTTCATAACACTCAGATGCACTAGTCATGCTCTGAATGTCATTACTCAGCACTGCCCATACCCCAGCAACTTCCATATTGTCACAGCCATGGATGTTGACTGGGACTTCGGTGGAAGCTACACTTTACTCTGGCCTGTGCCTATTTTGGTAATGTAAATAATATTGTTACTGGCTTTACGTCCCACTAACTACTTTTATGGTTTTAGGAGACGCCGAGGTGCCGGAATTTAGTCCCGTAGGAGTTCTACGAACTGACATGAGGCTGACGTATTTCAGCACCTTCAAATACCACCGGACTGAGCCAGGATCGAACCTGCCAAGTTTTTAGTTATTTAGTGACATCATTTCAAAGATTTTAGGAGCCATTTGGAGATTATTCCGGCAAATTTGAATTTATTCCTGATAAAAATGGCGTTGCGCTTCGCATAATCGCACGGGTGCGTGATGCAATATATTAATCTATGTATTTGCTAAGTAATGTCATCTAAGTGCATGACTGATTAACATGTGTGGATCATGAGTTCATACTGTTTTCGGTAGGCTTATCAAAGATCGTTCATTTCACTCGCATAGCAACAGTTGGGTTTTGAGAGAAGTGTTACGGTACATACCATAGTACTCCTGTATATCTCAAGACATGTAGAATAAGCTGTTTTGACCAATTGTATCTCCTGATTTTTCCTGATTTTCGTATCAAAATCTCCTGATTTTTGGTTTCGTAAAGTTGGCAGGTATGTATACAATACATATATGGGAATGCCTACTGGAGAGGAATGTACCAAAATATTTAATTGACAAGATAAAAATGTTGTATCATGAAAGTAAAAGCAGTGTACAAGTGGCGAATGGTGACTCTGAAACATACAAAAAAAGTCTCAAGCAAGGAAGTGCACTGTCGCCATTATTGTTTATTATATTGATGGATAAAATCATAAAACGCGTAAAACAGAGTGTCAGCAGTGATGAAGTGAATGCTTTGGTATTTGCAGATGATGTGGTGAGTTGGGGAAAGGGAGAAAAGGAAGGACGAAGGAGACTGGACATTTGGAATGAAAATCTGAAGGAGTTTGGAATGGTAATTAGTAAAAAGAAAACTGTAGTCATGCACTATGGAAAAGAGAAAAAGAGAAGCCAACTGAACATGGACGGAGAACGACTAGAAAATGTACAACAGTTTACATATCTGGGTAGCATTATTATTAGAAGAAATGAAATCAACCCTGAAATTAACAGACTAAGTAAAGGTACAACATTTTATCAAGCTTTTATGGGATGACAAAGAACCCAAGAGAATGAAATTAACATTATACAAATTGTATTTCATACCAATTGTAAGATACGGACTAGAAACACTGCTAACTAATAAGAGACAAGATAGCAAGATCCAAGCAGTAGAAATTAAATGTTTAAGAACATCAGTTAAAAAGACAAGAAGAGATAGAATTCAAAATATTAAAATCAGAGAGGAGCTTAATAATAGAACCGTTAGTACAGAAGATACAGAAAGCAAAACTGAGTGGTTTGGACATGTAAAAAGAATGGGAAAGGAATGGGTAGCAGGAAGGGAATTGGAAAGAGAAGTTAAAGGAAAGAGACCAGTTGAAAGACTGAGAAGAAGGTGGATGGATCAGATTTGTAAAGGCATTAGAGAAGCTGGATTGGATGTGGCGGAAGTAATGGAGCAGGAAAAGTGGAAGGGCAGAAAAGACTGGAGGAGGCTTGTTAACCACATCCGGGCGACTGGAGTAGAACATTGATGATGATGATGATGATGATGATGATGATTATATACGATGCATTAGCACTGTGGCTGCGACAGAAGTCTCCCCTTATTTATAGAGGGTACGTCATACAGGTGTATCAAGACCTCTTCCAGTCAAGGTTGATGTGTAACAGGGCAGTGTTCTCAGCCCGCTCCTTTGCATAATTGTCATGACTTTCCTGATATCGGAGATCGCAGATATACTTCTTGAGACATTACTGCTTGCTGATGATGGGTCATGGTATTGCTTCAGGAGGTATTTGGAAAAGAAAAGAAAAAAAAAAAAAAAAAAGTGTAAAGTGCTAGAAGACAGTGAGCTGCTCAAAGACCAAACATCTTCACTCTACGTGCTAAATTTCCAACCAATCCAGACATGCAGCAGTTTTAAATACCTCATCTCTGTGGTGGAAAAGCTGGGGTGGATGTGATGAGGTTGTAAATTAGAGAATCAGAGCAGGCTGGCTCAAGTGGAAACAACATTGGCATGTGTTCTACGATAAGAGGGACATTGTATGAAAACCACAAGCGTCGTCTAAATGCCACGGAGGTGAAAATGCTGACGGCAGTAGTTTTCGAAGATAGCTCCCATCCAAAATCAGCTCATCAGAAGCCTGTTACATCTAACGGAAAGGGTTCAGCATAAGCAGGTGGTATGGTTCGAAAAGGTGAACAAACAGAATGAAAACTGTGCGGCCAAAAGAGCCCTTGACTTTCAGCTACCTGGAGAATGAAGAACAGCTGGGCCCAACAGACGAGACTCCACAACCAGGATGTCATCAGTGATGATGTAATAGTAGAGATGAATATTATATAGATTTCACCCAGAGAACTTGTCGTGGTGTAAACATGAGCATGTGCTGGGGTTAACGTTTATTTGTTAGTGCTGCCGCAGGACATCTACGCTCGGACACGAAACTAGTTTTTAGCCACATCATGGCTAATGCGATCCTACATGCAAAATGTCCAAAATATAATTCCTCAAATAATTTAAGTCAGAAAAATATATTAGAAAAGGATTTGTATTCATTGTTATTTAATAGAAACAAGCATTTCAAATTGAAGAGCGCCAGGGACGCATGCGCTCATACTTGACCTGCCATTTCTTAAGCTGTGAGCATGGAAAGCAAACAGATACAGCACGTGAGTGACTGTGACATTACTAGTTCTTGTGCAGTATAGATCACAGAGTTGAGTTTGTTAAGCATCGCGAAGGGAAACCTTTGAAAAGTGGTGAGAAGACAATTGTATTGAATGCGTTTCATAAATTTTCTGAGAAATACCTGACTTTAGCTTTAAAGGATATTGTGAAGTTAACATCCAAGTTCACTGGTGTTTGAGAATGGAGCATTAATTCCGCACGCAGAGAACGACTGCACCAAGGATTGGTAACAACACCTGGGAAATCGAAGAAGCACCAGAAACCTGTGTTAGAAATTCAGTGCGATGAATTTGTTATTCTGTGCGGCGTAAAGTACATCAGCTCTTCGAGAGAAACAAACAGCCAACAGTGAAAAATGTAATGGATTTTGTAAATGATTATCCCAAACTACTCAATTTTAAAAGAACCACATTTTACAAGCTGCTTCGGGAAATAGGTTTCGAATTTGTAAAAAGAAATGAGAAAAACCTTGTTTTTGATCGCAAAGACATACTGCTTTGGCGGAAGGATTATTTGAGGAAAATTCATGCATTTAGGCAGGCTGGGCGAAAATTGATGATGAGGAAAGAGAGGAATCCGACTTGGAAGGAGTTTGTCCTTTATCAGATTCTGATTTGTTATAAAGTACTGCCCTTTTTTGCTGTTTTAATATTGCCTTTTCTGTGCTATAAGTTCCCATCTAGAATTTTATTTTATTGAAATATCAAATGTGTGAAGTTTTACCCATGTGCTGTTGTGATTGATTTATTGTGCATTTATGTTTCGGCCATAAATTTAAATCTCGCTTACTTTTCTGAGATGTTAAATATCCAGATGTCATTTGCCATTGATTGTTGTTTATTCTTCGCTGAGAGTGTGTATAATTTGTCTCATAATCTGCATCGCCATTGCGTGTCAACTACATGTTGACATCAGTGATATCCAGAAACAGTCTGTGTAGGGCTAACTCTGATGTAATCACCGCGATCAAGCGAAGTAACGACAGTTTCAAGACAGGCCATGTACTTGGGAGTAGCCCCCCCAGTGAGTTTCCAATCAGCGTTCAGACCATGGATGGATACATACGGATACACAATGTTCTTTGTTTACATCGGATTCGGTTGTTTCGGTGACGGCAGAATAGTTGGTGGGGAGAAAATCTGCCACCTTCCTTATACAGATGACTCCCTTGTAATTTCCAAAGTTCTAATAGAATTAACAGCTGTTACAGTGAGATTAGACTTCCGGAGTAGAACATACGACTTTGAGATGAGAAAGTCTAGGACAACAATGCTGACATTGTGAAACCATCAACCATTTTGAATACGTAGTTGTTACCAATACAGAAGACTGTGAAACTGCAGACTTCACGAGAAGCTAAATGGCAAAATGAACTAGTCTATGGAAAAACACTGCAATAAACATGGACTTCTGCAAACTCTCATATTTCCTATTGCCACCAGTGGACGTTGTTTATACCCATAGGCTGCTGTTTGTTTTCTGGTGCAAACAAATGCCAAGTTTGTAAAATTTTGAAGCCATTTCTTTTCAGTTTTGACCCAGTCAGTTTATAACTGTTTGGTTCTTCAGTCTGTCGAAATTATAATACCATATTTTCTCGCATAATTAACACACTTTTTTCACTGAAAATACAGGCAGAAACTTCGGATGCATAAATTATTCGAGGAATTCAGATATTTAAAAAATTATTTACAATTGGGTTTACTCATTTGCGGATAATCATCATTTAGCGTAAAATTTCAGCGTGAATTTCTTTCTGAAAAGTAAAGTAGGTAAGTTGGACACGTGGGTTTGAAGTACAGACACTGGAAAATATTCTTCCCGTTATGAGCTGACAATACGGCCTGAAGTGAAATAAACATGTACGAATAAAAGTACAATTCATGTAAGTACCGTACATAATAATGACATACTAGAAAAAGAAAACTGTCCAACATGAGTAGGGCCGGGCATCAAAGGAGGGAACCCTGCTATATTTCCCCAAACCGTTCGTATCCAATCTTGTACGAGTGACGTGTCCATCCATGCTTGTTCTTGGATACAAACGTGGATCCCTCGCGGATATTTTACTTTAGGCATTGTTTTTCATTTAGAACAACATAAGGTTCTGCCATCACCTGTTGTAGCAAGCTTTGCAGTACATCGTTCTTTTTCTCTTCCGGTAGCGTGTACGATAACACTCAGTGTCCCTTTCTTATCGATTGTTTGATTTTGTGGCATACGAAAACTGATTGGCGTCTCACCTGTGGGTCCTATTTGGGAGAGCAAATATTCCTTCACTTTACGCTTCTCAATCAAAAAACGATGAAAATCAATTACTTTTTGGTTGAAATCATTCGGCATTTTGTGGTATAATGTTGTTCTTCGTTGAAGAGAAAGTCCATTTCTGTTCATAAAATTAATGAAGCCTCGGCTAACCTTCAAATCCGAGACACTGATTCCCTGTGCAGCAGCTATTTCTCGTGCTAATATACAGCATTTTGTGAGAAAGTCCATATCCAAGTTGCGTTACATAATCATACACTTTAATAGATCCTCCCCTACTTTCGTAAACCTGCCACTTTTTGGTCCGTGAAATGGTTTGCGAGACTTGTTGGTTGCTTGAAGTGCACTTCTCTGTTATTTCCTGAAGAAAATGAGTGAAATTTCCTACCGGCTGATAACAGCACGTTGCCGGGTATTTGGAATGCCCAGTTTTGCAATAGGTAGGCTGCTACCTGAATAGATGACATCTTTATTTCAAAACGCATCCGGAGCTGCGTGATGGATGTTCAAAGAAGTGGGTGTGTCAAATACATGAACATTTCTTTTTGTCAAAAAAATATTGTGATGCGTAACTTATGCAAGGGCGTTAATTATGCGAGATATATACGGTATATGAATAAATCAATTTAGAAACTACTTGAAAATGAAAACTCGTATTAGAATGATATCCGAACACAGACAACTTTTGTTCCAACTTCTGCCAGCATACACTGATCCCGTCATTTATCATCACATCCAATCAATTTTTTAAAATATAATAATAATAATAATAATAATAATAATAATAATAATAATAATAATAATAATAATAATAATAATAATAATAATAATGTTTGCTTTACATCCCCCTAACTACTTTTACGGTTTTCGGAGATGCTGATTTGCCGGAATTTAATCGCGCAGGAGTTCTTTTATGTGCCAGTAAATCTACCGACATGAGGCTGTCATATCTTTGCACCTTCAAATACCACCGGACTGAGCCAGGATCGAACCTGCAAGTTGGGGTCAGAAGGCCAGCGCCTCAACAGTCTGAGCGACTCAGCCCAGTTTTTCTTAAAAATTGTTACCATGTTTCTTTTTTAGTATAATTGTTATCTTACGTTTTCTTTTTCAAGTATTTTCTACATTTATTTATTTATTTATTTATTTATTTATTTATTTATACCCAAGGCACGATCTTATAGAAGAGAACAAGAAAGAAAAATGACCTCCAGGAGTAGAGCTTTGGTTCCAGAGTTGGTTACTTCATGGTTACTTCAACCATTTAAGAACCTATAACCTACGCCCTTGACGTACTCACCAGCAAATGAATGCCTAACGTTATGTGAAGATGTTTGGTTAGACCGTGCTCATTCATTTTTTCAGGCTTGTCCCTTGTTTATCCTTTGCTGACAGCAGTTTAATAATAATAATAATAATATTATTGGCTTTACGTCCCACTAACTACTTTTACGGTCTTTGGAGACACCGAGGTGCCGGAATTTAGTCCTGCAGGAGTTCTTTTATGTGCCAGTAAATCTACCGACACGAGGCTGGCGTATTTGAGCACCTTCAAATACCACTGGACTGAGCCAGGATCGAACCTGCCAAGTTGGGGTTAGAAGGCCAGCGCCTCAACAGTCTGAGCCACTCAGCCCGGCGACAGCAGTTTGTCTTTCTGTGTATTCCCCTGTTCTTTTCATATTTGTACTTCTGAAATATTTTCATGATTTCCATTACATATTCAGTATAATAATATAAAAATGATTCAGAGAATTATGATCAAGCTTTTACTAACAAACATATTCACGTTAAAATTTGCACTTATGTTTTTATAATTCATCATTTAAACACAACTTGTAAAAGAGTGTTGTTTAAATTAAATTGTCACTTGAGATTTTATGAATAAGTTTCTGACAGTAAAAAATTGCCTTCTAACTTTACAAACTACTTGTAAAACAGAAGTTATACATTTGACATACACCAACACAAATGTGAACCGGAATTTTCATCTAGCTACTGAAGTACCCAGTGGACCAGTTTGTGGCCTTGAATGGAGAGTGTTGGGGATGTATTAAGCCAGTTTCTCACTTGTCTGGCATGGTGAGACTTTCCCCTCGTCAATAGTGAAATGAGAGAGTGAAGTAGTCAGTTATGGGTTCTTGTATGGTTGAAGAAGCAACATACCATCATAAAGGTTCTAGCCAAAGAAATGGTCAGACCTGGTGAAATTTGAGAAGACTGCAGACACAGTTTGTGTAACAAATGCTTTCAAAGATGCAAGTGTTTAATTGGCACAAGCTTTCATTGGGACAGGAAACTGAAAAATGAAGCACACCAACAATGGCCCCAGACAAAGGTTGCAGAACAAAATGTTCATGCTCTTATTATAATGCCTTCGGAAATATTGCATCAGCAGTAGGAATAAATTATTACAGAGGCCGACTACCAGAAAGTGTTCAGCGTGTGGGTTCCTGTTCTCCTTACCATGCCACAAAAATGTGCTAGTCTGGATATTTGCCAGAAGCTCCTGACTTGCTGTGAGGAAGATGAATTTTTGCACCATAATGCTTGTAATGAAACTTGGGTCTGTCACTATGCCCCTACATCCAAATAAGCAAGCACAGAGTGGCAGAAGAGAGGGTAAGCTCTGCCTGTGAATGTCAAAAGGTGCATGTCAGTTGAAAAGGTCCTTTGCAGCTGTTTTTTGGGATTTTGTCAGTTGATTGAACGAAGAACAGTGAAGGCTGCCTATCGGAACACATCCAGTCTGAGACTCATTATTCGCCACGATAATGCAAGACTTCATACAGCAGTCACGTAGCTATCAGCTTGCAATCAGGAGATGATAGGTTCGAATCCCATTGCAGTCATTTTTGTTGTTTCCCGTTTTCACACCAGGCTGTACCTTAGGGCCATGGCCGCTTCCTTTCCACTCCTAGCAATTTCCTATCCCGTCGTTGCGATAAGACCTATCTGTGTCGATGCGATGTAAAGCAGATTATGTACTTTTTATGCATGTTAAGCTGGAAGAAATTCCCCTGACACCACTAGAACACCTTCCTTACAGCCCAGATCTATTGCCCTGTGGTTATAATTTGTTTGGACCACTCAGAAAGGTGGTGGGGGATAGTGATTCTACAATAATGTGAGCGAAGAGTTCATGTGCAACTGTGTGTAGGTAGACAAGTCCCCATTCTTTCTCAGTGGATGAAATCACAAACTGATGATTTGTTGGGAAAACTTTTCTAAATTAGGAGATTATGTACAAGAGTGACTGTTGACTGAATCCCTGGAATGTAAAATTGAAATTCCAGTTTGTATGGGAAGTGCCCTCATAGATATAGCATGCTTACATCTAGTTCAGATTATCTAGCAAGGATGGTTTTTGAAAAAGATATTGCAGTTATAAAATTGTGTAGCTTTGACTAGCCTCTCTGCCATCCTGATGACACGTGAAGTGTATTTGGCTTGTTGGCATGTCAGTGACTTGTTTCTCTTGTCCCCAGGCCTACAGAGTGATTCATCTGTTTGTTTTGCCTTGTGTGTGCATTTTGTTGTCTATGCATTGTTTGATTGTTAAGATCATTTGTTGTGTTTTTTTCCCCTATATTGCTGTGCTTTTGCCATACTGGTTTCTATTGATACACTTCCTGGGTACGAATCAAAGCTTGTGAATAACTTTGGTAATTGACTTGTTTCTCCTTGTTTTTGTTCAGGTGAGAATTTAAACCTTCTACCATCCTCTTCGTCCTTCACTCTTATTGTCCTTAGGACCAGTCTAACTATTGTTCAAGGGAACAGACTTGCATAATCGTGGTCATTGTGATGATAATGATTGTGATATGTGTCTAATGCAATGCTTAACAAATGTTTTTCTTCTGTTGGGGCAGACCTCAAACTAAGGAGCCATGTTATGTTAGTGTTGCCAGATTACTTCTTTCCATTTTTTTAAGTAAAAATGATATCAACATAGTCTAAAATAAAGAAGAATATGTAATATCAGCAGTCCACCTTGGTCATTGCATTAAATGTTGATTAAAAACACATTAAATAATTCATAAACTAAAAAAAAAAAAACCCTCCACTTCCCGTACTAAGAAAGCAAAAAGCAAATACCTCTCTTTCACCTACAATAATAAACAAATTTCCCAATCACCAACCTGTTTAAAGCTTTCAAAACTCAGATTACTCTTAAAACCCCCACGGTCAACAAAAATAACATACACTGTGTTCCAATTCAGGTGTTTACAAACTCAAGTGTCAAAACTGCAGTTCAAGCCACATTGTCCAAACTGGTAGAAATTTCAATATCCGTTATCAGGAACATGTTAATGCTAAAGAGCACAACCAGTTTTCAGCTACCGTATAATCCCAAATACCACTCACACTTTTTCCCCAAAACATTGGTTCTAAACCTTGGGTGCGGGTCGTATTCAAGACGTTCATTCTCGTAAATATTTACTACGTTTACATTGAGTATTGAAATAGATTTGAATACGGTTACCGTACTCAATATACCACATGTAAACGGGCATTCAGGTCTTATTGTGTTTTAGTTGTGTTCTAGAAAACAGGTATCTGTTACAGAACTATTGAAAATAGTTTTATTGTTTGAACTGACCTCTGATGAAGGGAATGGATGACTTCTCGAAACATGTATGGTTAAATAAATAGTTTTCTTTCATTATAAGGTGTATTGACAAGGCAGATTTAAGTAAAACTATTTTAAATAGTTCTACAATAGATTCAGACTAGTCAGTACGGATCAGACAACCATATTAACCTATCACGGTTAAGTTTATCAACACTAGAAAACAAGATTGTTTTCTTCCTCAATACGGTTACAGTGGCATATAGTGTAAATGCGAAGTGTAAGGTAATGAAATACAGTAAATCAAAGAATAACCCCCCTGTGGCTGGGGGACGCAGACGAAGAATACACCCACGGTATCCCTGCCTGTCGTAAGAGGTGACTGAAAGGGGCAACGAAGAGATGATTGTATTAGAACCATGAAACTACTTGTGATTAGTACCACCACGCGGGGAACACCATGGGTCGCTTTTACTTGCGCATAGCACCACTATGTTAGGTACCAAATAGGTTTGTGATTAGTAGCAAAAGAGTGTGTTACCAGCTTTTACAGTACCTGTGATTAGTAGCACTATGTGAGTGACACCATGGGATGAGCGACACCATGGTTCTGTCCTGCCTATGATTAGTACCCACTGTATGAGGAACACCATGGGATAGCGCGAATCCCTGCAGTAGGTACACTTATGTGATGACCACCAGAGGTTTGCGTTGCCTGTAAATGACGCCACAATGTGCGACTATTTTGAAATGCCATTGGAAAATACAGTGGATACGAAGGGTTCTAAAAGTGTAACCATCATAACAGGTGGTAACGAAAAGCAAGATGCACGGTAATGTTGTGCGTATTAGCGGATGGAACCAAACTCCCTCCATATGTGGTTCTGAAAAAGAAAACCCTTCCGAAAGGAAACTTGCTGTCCGGTGTTACTGTTAGAACACGTGAGTCCGGCTGGATGGACAGTGCTTTAGTTGAGGACTGGGTGAAGTGTTTGGCAACGTCGCCCTGGAGCTTAGTTACAAAAACGAAACATGCTTGTGTTGGACAGTTACCGAGGACATACAACTGACGCCGTAAAAGATATTATGAGGAAAGGAAAAAACGATCTTGCGATAATTCCCGGAGGACTCGCTTCTATTCTACAGCTGTGAACCAGCCTTTCAAAACTGCAATGAAACAGTTGTACACCGATTGGATGTCTGATGGTGATCACGCATTAATACCATCTGGACGAGTGAAGAGGCCCCAAGTGGGACTAATATGCAGCTGGATCAAGACCGCATGGGCATGCATTCCCAACGATCTAGTGTCCAAAAGCTTTAAGAAATGTGGATTTGAAATTCAGTGGATGGTAGTGAGGACGACTATTTGTGGAAAGATGCCAGCGACGAAAGTTCCTATGGTGAAACTTCAGATGACGATGGTGAATTGTGAATGATCTGAGTATTGGACCAATTTTATTTACGATTTTTGTGTTGATTTTATTAATTGTAAGCTGTTTGAATTTATATTTGTGGTATATTTGAAGAAATTTAAATAGGTATGTAAGTTGTGTGATTTTTTTCCGTATTTTGCCATCTCAAATTTAGGGTGTGGGTCTTATTCGGTGGCGGGTGGTATTCGGGATTATACGGTATATGTCAGATTTCCATCATGTATTCACATCTGTTCTCCATGGAGAAAATGAAGGCAAATTACTGAAAATCTGTGCTAACATTTTCATTCATTTAGATCCAAGACACTCTCGTTTCCTCGAAGTACTTGATCAGCAGGGTTATTTTCAACTGAGTTACAAAACAGACTATCTTCTATCGTCAAAAGCGAGTCAGTTTTACCAGTCTACAGAACTAATAAGGTTTTCACATCATCACCCATAGTATCACCAGGTAATACTTGGCGATCGGACACACGGTTCCTGTAATGAAGCAGGCGACAAATCTGCTTTCCAGCGACATCACCTTGACCTTGACTAAACTCGTCCAACGTGGACTCTGAGACAAGAGAAACCCCGATACGACCTAATGCACTTTCAAGAACAGTGGAAAGTTGACAGCTCGATAAACTAACAGGGTTACTTAATTAGGAACGAAGTAATCTAATGTTATAGTCTAATGTGCCAGCAGGAGAAACGCCCCTAATACCAAATTCATATCCAAGCTCCTCAGTTCGTAGCAATTCGAGACTGAAACATTCGCATATCTTATCTCAGTAACGGGTCCAATTGATCCTTGTGCGTCTTTTCTAGGATCAGTCATATATGCCCTTTGTAATAAGGAAGAATAATAGCCAAGATTGAATTTGCAGATGGAAACCACGCATTAAAGCTGCCACGTGAGCAGGTACTGGCATTAGGGCCTAGGAGAAAGGAACATAACCAGAGGGGAAGCAAGGTGAACCAAGGTTAGGGAGTAAATTAATCTGTCAGTTATTCTAAGCTAGCGACGTACAAGGTAGCAAAATATTTACAAAAACTAAACTGAAGCACCTTACAACAATAAACCAATAAACCTCTGTTGGCCTTGTATGATTCATCACAACAGAACAATGTATATTACCAAATGAATATAAAATACTGAAAAGGAACAGCCTTCATCTGGCCCCTGGGCTACGAGCCCAGCACATGCACACTGCACAGCACACACAGAAAGTATAACACTTACCTAGTCACATGGCTATTTGCTGCCACAAGCATTAACCTTTCACTCAATACACAACATACACTCACAACTTACACTCCGATGCTCGCAGCCTTGGGTTTGAAAGGAACCCCTAAGTTAATGCTTTGATCAAGTGATAAAATAATGATTCTCAACCGCTGGACACAAGCAGCCACCTAGACTGCGCTTGAGAAGGGAAGGGGAAGGAAGAGGAGGGGGGAACAGCCAATGGTGAAGCAGAAAATACCGAGCTCGATAGCTGCAGTCGCTTAAGTGCGGCCAGTATTCAGTATTCGGGAGATAGTAGGTTCGAATCCCACTATTGGCAGCCCTGAAGATGGTTTTCCATGGTTTCCCATTTTCACACCAGGCAAATGCTGGGGCTGTACCTTAATTAAGGCCACGGCCGCTTCCTTCCCACTCCTAGCCCTTCCCTGTCCCATCATCGCCATAAGAATTATCTGTGTCGGTGCGACGTAAAGCAAAAAAAAAAAAAGAAAAGAAAAACAGAAAATAACATGCCAATAAGATACACTCAAATCATAGCGCAGGCGCACTTCAAGTGTCTCTAAGAGTCCTTTTGTCTTAGAGAATAATTTGAAGATAATTTCTTGTTATACAATTTTTGAAATGACTAATGAAAAACACGTCTGTGACAGGATTAACCCCATTTTCAATTTAAATGAAATTACTGAACAAAGTAACATTCTTTTCAATAAATAAATAATCCTTTTGATAACAATATAGTCGCAACTCTTCTGTCATGTCATAAAAGTTCTCCCTTCCATAATTTGCTCTTTCCCCTCCCTTGCTGCAATGAACAGCTGACCTGCTTGGGAGTCTTGTCAGTTTTATGCTTTATTTATTTATTTATTTATTTATTTATTTATTTATTTATTTATTTATTTATTTATTTATTTATTTATTTATTTGGGAAACCAAAACAGCGAGAAGCCGAATTACAGAGTTCCGCAATGAAATACATATTTACAATAGAGT